>NW_028141945.1:1442512-1452512 GCF_025532165.1 Camponotus vicinus | reverse complement strand
GTTAAAAGAATCACAATAAATTGATATACACACAAATCAAGTAATACTACAACCGACACTTTGGAAAACTCGAAACAAAATGACTTGTCAAAATACTTTTGAGCGCAAGATATGGAATGTTTGTCATTCAGCGCCTACTGTGAACAAACAAGTTCAAACTTGTTGTTTACTTATGACCTGCAATCACATCACACTCAACGATAAACTAAAACGTTTTTTATTTAGCACTATGTAACGCGTAATAACAAAGAATTTCTTGTTGTCAAAATACTTTTGAGCGCTACTGTATATATATATATATATATATATATATATATATTGCTTATCTATTCAAAGAGGAAATAAGTTAAATTAAAATCAAGATACGTGTATAGTTTGATATTAATTTAACTTATTTCTTTCTTTAATAGATAAGTGCATATCTGTGGACGACTTTTTACGATCGCAACCAATTAGAAATTATCAGTAAATGTTATCTAATCTAATCTAATTTATTCGTCATAATGGTATCTGTTTATTGTTGGTCATCTTCATGAATTTTCACTGATCTTGAATATTTCACCAGTCGTCGAATAACATAGAAATATTTGAGACGATGGCGGACAATCGAAGTTGTACTTGTCACATGGAATCAAATGAGCGTATACAGCAACTTAATTCAGTCCGTCATATTGTTTTCGGATGGGACAGATTTAATTCTATAATTTGTCTAGTGCTATTAGTATTTTTCTGCATTTGGTGTATAGTATTCTTCAATACATATGAAGCGACACAAGATGATCATCAAGATCATGATCATCATGATCATCATTGAAACGAAGAATGGGAAAATATAGTAATTATAAAAAAAATGTAAGTATTTGATAAAATTATTAATTTTTAATAAGAAATTTATTATCAATAATAATTGTAAATATATGCATACACATATTATAATTGATTTTGCGCGTTGATTTGTCTAAATTTATTTGTTCATTTATTTTTCGACCTTTGTATTAATAAATTGGTATAATAATTACACACACACTATATATTTTACTAATAAATTATATTTATAATTTAATAGAAATATAACTAATTAAATTTCTTTATTTTTCTATTTAGGTAAAATTAATTAAGGCTAAATTATCGGATTCTAACAAAGAGCACAATCGACAATAAACCAATAGACAAATTTTTAAAATAAACAATTAATTAAATTATTCAAATAACTGTAAAAGGAATATTGAATATTGCTGTAATTAAGTTTATGAAAAAGTATATTATGTATTATATATTCTATATATTTTACAATTATAATAAAGATTAAATAATAGAAATAGAAATTGTCTTAATTAATTTCTACATATATATAATGATATTTCTAATAATATAATGATATCTAATAATATTTCTGTAACATATTTGTCATAATAAAATCTTAACAAGTTGTGAAATTTATAGATACTTTGGTATCGTAATAATCCATAAGATAATTTTTCAGATTCTACACAGATTAAAAGTCGGTCACGTTTCTAAGAAAAGGCATTTTAATTATTTGGTCAACCAAAAAAGTTTATCGCTATGAATAAAACTGTTTTATAAATCATGTTATTAATAAGAGAATTCGCAAAAAACGAGATAAATGGATAACGAAATATTGTGAATTACATTGACGTGTTTGAAGTTATATAGTACATACATACATATGTATATATATGCAATATTTTCATTGAAATGTCAAACACAATGTCATTCATACATACACAATATTATATAATATATTTATATGTAATTTTATAAATTCTTTTTACTTGAATTAATAATAATTAATAAAATACTGTTTAAAAGAAGAAGAACTGTATAAAAATTTCAAATAATCTTTAAACTAATGTTTTTAGTCTAATTTTTCTTACTTGTTATATGTATTACATATTAAATATCGAAAAAATAACATTTATTATAAAATAAATATAAAATTTTCAAAATTTATTATAAAATCAATATAATATATAATATATGTAATATTCACACAACTGTGTGTTTTGCTTCAATTTTTTATCTTTTTTTAAAATAATATAATACTTCCATTTAGTAATAAGCTACTTCGTATTCGTTTACGATATCTTTTTCCTATCCTAAAAGTATCAAAAATTACATTTGGGAATTGTAAGCCCCAAGAGGAATGTCATAGTTTATGCCCAACCCATTTGAACGTACGAACGCATTGGAAATGGACGTTCGATGCGGGGATAAAATGTGATATTAAGATAAAACAATATATATATATATATATTTATTTATATTTATTTATATTTATTTATACATGCATTATTTATTTATGCATTTTGAATTTATTTTTTGAAAATATAATTAAAATATTTGAAATTTCATTTTATTTTGAGTGACTGACAAAAATGGTATTTTTATATTTTTCTATATTACTTACGTTATTTAAAAGTGTAAATAAATTTATCACATTTGTTCAAAGATATATTAGCGCAAATAAATAAGAAAATAACTACTATTATCATATTTTTGTATGTCTTTATTATTCTCTCATTAATTTAGAATAAAATTTTCTAGTTATTTAATTAATTCAAATGTACTTAATATATTAGCTATTTTGATACCATTTTCGTAATTTTAATTCTTAAATTACTGCATTTAGCTGTATGCATTAAATTAATGCATACAGCTATACATGTTTAGTATAGAAGCACGAAACGTGCATCACCGTGGGATTTATGCGAAGGATAGTCATGATTAAATGACTGTGTACAGACAGAATGATGTAAGAACGATGTTTCTCGATGAATTTATACATATATCGAAAATTTTTTTCTCTGTGTTAATCTTTCTTATCGAGCGACATTAGTTGCGTTATAGAAGTAAAATGATAGCCAAGGTTATTGTAAAGATGTCTGCACTTCCAGCATTTGCGGCTAATGATCTTCTTGCAAAAGAACAGATTTTTATTGTTTTTTAAGTTATTGAATTGTAATGTGATTCAAGAATTAATACATGTTTTTTCATTCCAAAGGCACAAGTTTCTTTTTTTCTCTTTTCCCAGGACATCCATTTTTCCTGCAGTCTATAGCCTTGAACGGCCTTTGTGCATTAAGTCTTTTAAATCTAATAATCATGCACATTACAGCTCAGCGGCGCGGAATTTTTCTTTTTTTCGTTGCGATTCACGCCTCTGCCATTTCCGTCCGCTTGACTTTTTTCTCTCACAATTGTTTGTAACGCGCTCTTATTTTACAAATATAATAATAGCGAATGTAGACCTTCATTCGTATATGACCTTCGAACGATGCATGTACACGTCAAAATGTCATGAGTGATCGACGGCCGTTTACCAATAAAATTAACAACTGAAATACGAAGAACACGTTTTGGCTATTCAATCAATATTTCGGCCGAGCATTGTCTGCATTAATAGCGGACTTAAAATCGACCAATCATTTTTTTTTAAATATATTACTCTTGACTGATATTTCTCTTGAAATGCATATCAATAACTATGAGTTTTAAATATATATATAAATCAAATATTCCTCAAGCAGAAGGAAACATTATATTTTTTTATCAATGCAATATATTTGTAACAAGTGATATAAATATGTGATTATAAAAAGAATTGTAAGTAAAACGTAATTGTTATAAAATGTTTTAACTGTAGTAAAAAAACATATTAAAAGATTAACGTTTTAATATATTCATGAAAAAATAGTTTATTTAAATATTACATGTATAAATAGAAGGAAATGTGTCTGATCAATATTACCATTTGTTACGTTGTAAAACAATTTTTTTAACATAGGGCATTTAATTATAAGAAAGTTTTTCTACGGATATATCTTCCCTTTCTTCTTTTAATATATATAAGCTATAAATACATATATGTGTAATTATGCGTGCAATATTATTTAATATAATATAAAAATATACAATCTTCCTTTTTTTATGAATATGAACATCATATAAAACGTTGTCTATAACTTTAATACATTAAATAATTATTTAAAATTAATTATTTAATTATTTAATTATTTAAAATTGCTTTTAAATTATATTTATTTCTTTGTTATACTTAGTACATAAATGTATCTCTAAAATATCTTGAATCTTAAAAAAGGCTTGTATTCACTAGCTAGATATATTATTGATTATTGTTAAGAATTTTACTTTTTTTAAAAAGAAATACAATTCGATCTGGATGAATAATCATGGAGATATTCGTCGTCAAATATCCCGATGCACTAGAATGTACGCGTGTGAGACTAATCGATACTGGCGTCGCTAGGTGGTAAGCCGTATATTCCTCCTTTACGCATCAACCCCTCGAACGTATCGCGCCCTTCAGTCCCAATCTGTCGTTTGGTTACAGAGCTGCCCTTGGTTTAATATAGTAGACCGTGCAAAATATATACATTCTGTTGCTTAGAACATTTTCATTGTAACATTAGTCAGTACAGAGAGATAAAATATATACTTGTTCATTGTAGTAACAAGATAAACATATAATTTTATAAAAGCATATTTTATAATGCAATGTACTATCATCATAATATCGAATATCATAAAAAATGTACTATATCATAAAAAATAGTAAAAAATGTGTGCAATTTATTTATTTAACTTAATATAATGATTTTCGCATTTTTAATGATAAATATTTAAAATTCGTAAAAATTAATCTTTAATTTTTCAAACATAAAAATATTTGAAATAATAGTTGTATTATATATATTATTTATCTTATTTTATATAATACTTAGAGAATAAGATAATATAATATCATATTAAATGATATATATATTTTTTTGTATCTAATAGATATTATATTTATCTTCTTTTAATTTTTTGAAAAACAAGGAAACTTATATAAAATAAGTAAACTTTAATAATAAAATATTAATATAAAATATTGAAATAAGAGAGAAAAACCGTTCTCTGCATTAGCGAACTTCCGTGGAAGTTACCGCGAACTTTTCATTTGTTACCCTCTACAAATTTTCTGGCAGATCAGCCTGGATATCAACGAATGATAATTGCATTTCCGAGTGAACGTATTTGAGCTTTTAAATGGATTTTTGGCCACTGTCCAAATTGGATTCTCCATGTGTTGCATATTATAAAGTAAGTAACGTACCGGAAGAGTTTTATGTAGATACATAAACACTTTAATCTCTTGCATATGCAAGACATATAAAGATGCAATATGTTTTGATATAATGTTTTAGGCAAGATTATATAATATTAGATTGAAATGTGTGTGATACAATTCATATAAAATTTGTAATATTAATTTCTTTTTCAGAGAGAACTCCTACTGATTATATATACAATATATATTGTCTAAAAATATATATTGTCTGTTGAATACGTAAATAAATTTGATGAAAACAAAGGAATTGTTTACAGCTTTACATCGATAATAAATTTTTCTATTTTTTCATAATATAATATTATATAATATTTTAATTATATAATATAAATTTCATTATATAATTTTATTATACAATATTTTAATAAGCTCATAAGATAAAAATAGTTTTTAAGTATGGATTAATGATTATATTTTACAAGAGCTATTGGACAATAATATTTAACATATGTTGAATGATTTTAATATTTTAGGAAAATTGAACTTTTGTACTCAATCACTGCGTGAAATAGTGAGTTTATGATTTCTTTGATAGATGGCAACACAAACTTCTTTCGCGTATACTTTTATAAAATAAAACATGCATACATATCGATAAAGCTATTATTACGATTATTTAAACTGTGTTATAAATATAAATATTCAAATTTCCACTATTCTTTCTAGAAAATATAACTGTCACAAACAGCAATTTAATACATAATTTATTTAATTGAAATTTTATATTATTCAAACAATTTATTTTTTTGGTGCAACTTTATGTTATTCAAACAATTTATTTTTTATTGCAATTTGATATTATTTTAATATTTTACAAAGTGCAGACAGCAATAAAAAAATGCTAATTGTCAGCGAGATGATAAATTATAGCCAAAGCGAACAATATAACGAGGTCGTCGTAAAAGTATGACTCGAGCATAAATCGAGAACGAAGTCTTATTCCTTTCGTGTCTTTTGTTACGTATAATTTTTTTCGTCATAAGCAGATGTTAATAAATTCACAAAAATGCCGCGTCACGCTGCGTGCCCGATATGCGAAATTCATTTAAATAACAATTGTTGGCAACGAGCGCTATATTTCATAAAACGTAAAAAAAAAGTGTATGACGATCGCATATAAACATAAGATGATGTTGAGCATGCGCGTTAAAAAACACTTATTCTGCAGATACGATCAGACGTCACATTTTGCGGCAACCCCGTCGGAATCTGATAAAGAATGTGCGCAAGTTTAACGAACACCTAAACCTAATCTCCGTCTTTTCCAACGTTCACTTTCCGCCGCATGATATTCTATTAGCGTATCTCTAGAATTTAATTTAAAATACGAAATAATCTAAAATAATATTTATAAATTTATGAAACTCGTAAAAAGCTATGCTTTTTGAATTATTTTATATAATTATATTATACCCGAATAAAATAAAAGTTCATATTATATAGTTCATATTATGTAGTCTTTAATGAAAGGTATTTAATATAAAATATCACAATCGCGTAAAAATCTCGAAACAAATTATTTTCTTAATAATATGACTTATATGAAAAATATATAAATTATTTTATATTTTTAATTTATATATATTATTGACTATGATACATTGAATACTTTTTTAACGAAATGATTTTTAGAAATCAATATAATGCATACACAGTGCGAAACGTTTTTTTTGATGGACATTTTCTGACTTGATTGAAACTTGGTCAAAACTGATTTTTTGTTCAATGGATCGTTGCGTAGTCTCAAGTCTTGTCGGTTTCGCGACCTTGGCCTCCGTTGACACTGTATAACATAACGCATGACACATAAGGGCGGGTAATGTTGGACACGCGATCCGATATGTATACGCGGCTTGCAAGAAAATCGCTGCGACACAAGCCACGACATCCGTTCCGCGTTGCCGTTCTATAAGCACGAGTGAACAAGAATTTATGCTCACCCAGGGTGGTCAGCATGATGTCTGCAATTTGCACTTACAGATCGCGAACTAACTTTTAAATTTCTCAGCGCTGACGCCTTTCTCAATAGTAATTTTCGTTATGGGCACGCAGAGAACGAAATATCAGGCACGAATTCTCTATGTCCTAGATCGGTGCCTGTGCAAGTTCGGCCTGAAATTACAGGGAGAATTACAGTGTGACCAGCCGCAATATCAGATCTTTATATTCGTTTTTTTTTCTGTTGCACTGCATTAACCACACGTGTATTCGAAACTTGGGTATAGAATATTTCACAGTGCGGAAACGCAAAGCTATTAGCTACAAGTCACAATTTCTGTGTCAACTTCGCGTTACGTTTTCTTTGTAACTTATATAGATAATATCAATATGACTTTGTATGTGTATAATTGTAATGGGGTTGGTTACGCCTTTTAACTGTTTCTTAAAGAAACCGTGAACAAAGAAAAATAATAACTGTTTTATGAATTATATTAATCTATGAATTATATCAATCTTATATTATATTTGATATAGTAAAAAATTATTCTGAATTATTATTAAATATATATATATATATATATATATATATATATATATTAAAAATATTTTTACTTACTTGAAATATATTAAAAATACTTTATTAGATTATTAAATTTTTTCTTATATATTTGTAAGGGGCTAATAATATTAAATTCGTATTTATTGCGCAAAAAAATTATCAATATAAGTATTATAACCATATTAACATTTTAGATATCAAGATATCAAGACATTTTCTTGATGATTGCGATATATAAAATAATATATTAAAAGAAACAATCGCTGCCAAAGAAGAGATAATAATATAGTATCGACAATTTTAATTTTTTTAGTTTTATGTGACTATGCTTTATTGTTAAAGTTTGAATGAAATTATATCAGCAATTTACAATATTGAAAAGTATAAAAAGATTAATTCGACGATCTGACCGGGTACTAAAACTTTGAATTTCGTGTTCGCGATCTTTGTGGTAGCGTCATTTCCTATCCGCGTGAGCGAGTTCTGACCCATTTCATGAAGAAAGAAGCCAGGTCGGGTCTCTATCGGTTGTCCATCTTGGTTGGCGTATGACCTTTCGCATCCCTTCGTTACCTGACCGCGTGAATAACGGATAAATAAACAATTTGGATTTCTTGGAGTCCTCTTATGATAAAAGATAAAATTAAAATTTCTACTTTTTTTAACATTTTTATATTTATCTATAACAAAATATGCAAAAACGCGCATTTAATTTTATGTCATAAAACAGCTGATCAATTTTAGCATAAAATAAAATTATAAGAGAAACTGTATTTAATGAAAAATGTATAATGAATATATAATGAATTCTCTCTCAATTGAGTCATAAAAATGTTTCCTGAAACTTGTCTCCGGAATTATGATAGCAATAATGCCAAATATTAATTATAAATACTAATCCTTTTTATTTAAAATATTTAAAATATTTAAAATATTATTTAAAATATTAAGTCTTGATTTTTAAAAATATGTAACTGATTAATAAATGAAATTCGATTAATATATAATGATTATGTAATATATTATGATATAATGATTAATATATATATGTATAATCGATTAATTGGCTACACACATTACGAAGAAATTTCAGACTTTTACATACATGATTTGACATTGATTTTATAACATTTATTATCTTTATCTTTGCCTTTATCTTTATTTTTGCGCCATGCTATTGTGATTGACTGATATCATTTCTGTGCCTGCAATTATGTCTGCAATAAACTAATTGAATTCCTTGTTTGTACTCTTGTGCTGTCTATGTATTTAGTACCGTTCGAAATCTACATTTCGTCACTTAATTTTGAATGTAACATTTTTAATTGGATAACAAATTATTTGAACAGTAATGATAATCAAAAAAGATGCATTATGAGAAATATTTTATTTATGATTAAACATATAACATTTTTATTTAAATATATTTTATACACGAACATACATAAATGTTTTGTTTAATTAGTTTAAAAAATATTTGACAAAACTTTTATTTTCATATTTTTTATAAAGTTAATTAATCTATTAATTATTAATTAACTAAATTAATTAACTGACAATCAATATACATTAAAATTAGTGAATTTAATTGAAATAGAATTTTATATCAAGCACTTTGTGAAATCTTGTAAATTGCATTTAGAGTAGGTAATACTTAACATATATTCAAAAATCAAAATTTTCGCCTTTTCGTTTTATCAATGTAAATATCAATATACAAAGTTTGCCTTCATTATTCAGAAAGAATAAAATATTATTTACTTATGTTTAGAAAAAACAAAACGTTTCTATTATTTTTAATTATATAATTAAATTAAGAAGATATAGTTATCTACTTAGATATCAAATTGTTAACGATATATTATGAAGATCAGTGCTTTATTATTATGACCGTTAGAATAATTTTCCCTAATCTGATTTTTCGTATTTGTGTCACAAGTAGTAATTCCGCTTAGGTTATACAAATGGAAATTGTATAGGTGTAGAAGGGTGCAAAAGATCACGAGGTTGCTTGTAATGTACTATTCAAATTATAATTTCAACGACGCAGCACGCTAATGCAAAATTGCGAAATCTTTTCTTCTTTTTTGGTAGTTATTTTTTATAGTATCATTATAACAAAATTCATTCTATATATATGTCGAAAAAGTACGAAAATTTAAAATATTCTATATGTTTTCTTTTTGTCAATTAATTTCTGTCGGGAAAGTATTAAAACATTAAACTCGATAGCAATCCGTAGCGACAACTATGCTTTGTCGTTGCTCTTGAGATTCTTGATAAGAGAATATTAATTTTTCTAATAAGGTCAATGTAATAAGCCCTTGTGTCTGCACTAGTGAGACGCA
>NW_028141945.1:1330012-1437512 GCF_025532165.1 Camponotus vicinus | reverse complement strand
GTTTTTGCAACCAAAAATACAAGATAGCGTAGAATCTTCGACATCAAATGACAAATTTCAGTGGTTTAACGCGCCTCCTGTCTTTGCAAATGATCTACAACTTGGATTGAAAGATATATCAGAATCGAGCAAGACACAAAATCCATCATTAGGAGATACAATTAAGGACACAAACATTATTAACGCTTTTATTCCAGAAAAAGATAAATTCCATAATAAGAGTCAGATCGAAGTTAAAGATATACCGTTTAAAATGTACAAAATTTTCAAAATTAAATCCCTTGGAACTATGTTTGATGTACAATGGAATGTCGTCCCTCCTTCTACACTTACAACTGATTCTTCAAACGTTATTAATTTCGAAGATATTTTCGGTCTCTCTGTGGATGATTACAATGAAGATTACGATAAAGATGAAAGCGAGCAATTAAAGGATGACTTAATTTCTAATGAAAATTTTGATAAAGAAGTTACAAGCTTGCAGCACAGTGCACCTGAAGTAACCGATGGAATTACAACCAGCATGCCAAGTTTAAAAGATGTATTTTATTTTTTTTTCGCGGTAAATTTTTTTAATAGAACAGAAATTGATAAACACGACGGAATTCATAGCTCAGATCAAGAAAAAATAAAGGAAGAAATATCCTCTTCTTCTACAACAATACCATCCTTTACTTCTATATCTGACTCAGATACCGATTTTAACACAGAATGGAGTCAATTGCAAGAGGTTTTTGATACACAACAACCGAAACAATTAAAAGTCACAGAAGATTATTTGGATAATACATATATTTGCAGCATTTTTCCTCAAATATGTTCCATTCCTCCAAATTCAGATCGATTACATGTTAATTTAAAACCCTTGAATCGCAATCATGATAATCCGTACAAGGACATAAACGATTACAATTAGAGAGAGAAACGGCTGATGATCTAACGGAGCAATATGGTATGTTAATTATTATATCAGAAGAAGATATATTAACAATTTTGTTAATATAATTTTTTATTACTTGTAAAATATGTATTATTTATAAAATAATTTTGAAAAGTTTTATGTCTCATTTTTCAGATAAAATAATTCTTATAATATTTAGTGAATTTACCAGTAGCTATATATAATTTCATCTTCAATATGATTTCATTAATAAATATTAGTTAATACATTGTAATTAGAGACATTTTTGAGCTTCTATTTATTTATTTAAACACATGCGTGTATATTTAAATTATGTTTTTTATTTTACAGAATAAGTATCATATACATTCGAAGAAGTTAATAAAAACGTGGACTAAACGTTTACTATAAAATTTGAAAAAAACTTTTCAAAAAATGGAAAGTCTTGCTGCTTGCATTGATAGACTTCATAAACGTCTTCTTCTTAATAATAAACTGGATGATGATTATGAATATTCCAATTTGCTGGAAACTAAAAAAGAATTTTTGCTGGAAACTAAAGAACACTGAGGATCATATACAAACATGAAAGATAAGCGGAGAAAATATATATAATATGTATATAAATAATTTTATTTTTATATACCATGTTAATTTTTTACTTCATAAATGATTTATATATATAAAAATATTTAAAAATTGATATTTGCGCCGACTATCACATTCATACATCTATTATAATAATTAAATATTATTATGATCAAAAAGATAAAAACGAATAATAGATACATAACACACACACACACACACACACACACACACACACACACACACGCACGCACGCACGCACGCACACGCACGCACGCACGCACGCACGCACGCACGCGCGCGCACACACACATACACACATGCACACACACGCACACGAACACGCACACGCACACGCACACACACACACCACATATATATAATATACATATAAAGTATATTTCAATTATTTTTGTATCGCACAATATGTTATTATATTTAATATGTAATAATTAATATGTATATTCTCTTTTACACGAAATTTGTTCGTAAAACTTGTGGATATTCGACAAAAGCATGCTATAGTATAATTAGTGCGTTGCTCATATGTCTGCGCATAGGCCTTGAACTTATTTATGCTAATTTGTTACGATTTATACATAACTGCGTTAATCCGATAACATTTTTATACATTAATTGAATGAAAATTACAATTGGCTTTTCGATGTATAAAATAAAAAGGTAACATTTTGATGATTATAAAACTAGCAAAGCACAGATCAAGCTCATATATTTTGAAAATAGCTTTGATTATGCATAATCTTTTAAGATGTCTCTTTTACTTTAAAATAAATTCTGAATTGTAATCTTGTATTTTACTACAATCTTATATCTTACAAATGTCTTCTTTAGTATTTATACATGTGTACTAATTTTGTACTTGTACAATAAAATTGCTACCGATGTCATTAATTACTAATTCAACTGTGCGCTATATTGTTTTATTTAACGAAGATATTTATTATATGTATATTTTTCTCGAGTTGATGTATCGATGTATCGTATTATTGTTTATTAAATATATATAAAGTATATAATTTTTCAAATTGCACAGCATCGTACACGAAAAAATTCAATCGATTTATTCAGCAATTCTGACATTTAAACTGATCGAAAATGCTGCAAAATGTTCAAAGTTACGTAAATGGAGTGTTTAATAAAGTATGATAGCTGATCTTATCAAGTTTGTTATTGATTTGATATAGCGTTGCGCTTCTTTATTAATGTCAGCCCACAGCCAATCACGGTTTAATCGTACTGACCTTACACCTTAAGAGTTTCGTGAAACATGCAAGATCGACCACGACAGTTCGATCAGTATTTCGATCGCCGGATGAGCTTTTCGGTAAATTGCCTTGTAAATCAAGGCACGTCCTGCACGCGTCTTGTTAAATTTATGAATTACACGCGAGCCTTCGTGATCGATGATCGATACAAGCCTTTTCTTGTCGAAACAAAAGAGGCAAAGCGTTTCTTGTAAAAACGACACGACAATTAAACACGGGGCTTACTGCCTATTGTAAACAAATGTGGCAAAGCGCGATGCACTTGGCGTGTAGACGAACACATTCCTTCGATTGTCTAGCCATAAAATACTGGCAACATAACGATAAATTTTCCGTCGGTTTCGTGCACACGCGGCCGGATGAGCCTCCTTTGTAATCTGCAAAGTTAACATTTCTAACGCGACTGTATTCGCTGACGAAGAGACTGCGATAACACTTAAAATGATAACGGAGAAACTGCGCTACTCAGATAAATTTCTTATAAGAAATAAAGCTCTAAAATATTAAGGAATAATGAACTTTGCGGGAAAAACTGTGCTCAATTTTTGTAAATCTATTTCTATTGTATGATATTTATAAAGATAATGAACATAATTATTTTCATTATCTTTATTCATTATTTTTAATTTTAAATGCTACGCTACTGTATCTTATGCTACTGATTGTTTTGATGCTCTTGTTAGATTATTCTTAATCTAATAGAAAGTTTAGATTCAACTAAATTAAAATAACAAAGAAATAATAATACATAATGCTCTTCCTTATAATTGCAACATTGGTTATTTTCGCAAATTATTTTTTGCAGACACAAAAGGAATAATAGAAGTTTTAAAGGATTATTTTTGTAAAAGAAATGATAAAGAACATATATATTAGCAAGCAATTTAGAAATTTAATGTTTTTGATAAATAAATTCTTTTTTATTGATTAAAATGATAACAGATTAAATATTTGAATCAATGTATAATTTGGATTTTGGATATAAAATAATTGTGGCATTTTTATGTTTTATGTGATATAAAACAAATTTATACTCCAAATTTAATCTTATATAATTGCGAATTATATCGTAAGAATATCGTAAGAATGATTAAAAATTTCTTCGAATCAACTAGAAAAACAAGTTGATACGCCTAAAAAGTAATTATGATACAGCCAAAGAATAATTATTTCAAAAGCTTGAAATAAAAACTTTCTTGAAAGTTAAAGTTATACATATTTTAAGGACCGTTTAATTTTACATATAATTTGGTAAGGATTGCTAAATTTCGTCCCTGATATATGAGGATCTATATTAGGAATAGATGCCAGATGATAACGATGTAGAGCAGAGAATGCTTCGAAGGATTGTTTCCTGGCAGCGTCCCGAAAAGGAGTTAGGCTTTATATGTTGGATTCTCATAAATTTTGTTGGTAATGCTCAGTAACGCGACTCGGTAACAGTACATAGCTCTACACATCTAATCGAGTCTTTCGTGGCGATCGAAGTTCAGCCGGCCAGCTTCGTATTCAGATTCTCAAAGAAGGCGGTAAGGTAACCACCTTATGGTAGAGCATTTTCCACTTTAGTGGTGGCAGCACAGAGGGTGTTTCGTAGTGGGGGTGCTTCGAAGGCTTAAAAGGCCTTCCGACGTCCTTGTAACACGCAGTCTTAGAATCAAACATACTTGTACCCCGCGTAAATGGATCGAAAGTGCGAGAAGTACTCTCACTTAAGTTAATCATCGTTGATTCCACGTTAGACTTTCATCGGAGTGATCTTGTGTATGGTCAGATCAATTTGTTAAAAGATTAAAAGAAAGAGTAGAGCCGAGTGGAATAAAAGTTTATGTAGAAAAGGAAGTGACTTTCCGCTTCATTCCTTTGCTAGAGTCCGCATTTGTGATTTGTGACATCCTATAAGTGATAATAATTTAATTATTTGAATGAAACAATCTAATCGAGAAATCATGAGAGACGGAATATGTCTCCGAATAATTATATCCACACTATTGGTTGTATCAATATTTTCGCCACCAATGTCCAGTGCCCTTACTACTTTTGGGAAGACCAACCAGAATCAAAATACGAATCCACCACCGCCACCAACACCAAGTATGTATATAAATTAAATAATAAAAATTCAAAGTTATTGTGACACTAACATGTATGTCTAAATAAGCATATTCTAAGAATACTTATAATATGCTATTAATAATTTATTATTTTTTCATAACGCCTTATTTATTTTAACGAAATTAATTATATCCTATCATTATTATTTCGAAGAAAAGTATTTGTTTTAAAAAATTTTTTATATATTAGATTTTTATAGATTTTTCACAAATAAATTATTAATTTCTATTTATCGTGGTAGAGATATATGTTTAACAATTTCATTTCAATTAATTTTAGTAATCCTGATAATACGTATTTATCAAAGCAAATTTGTAATAGATAAATATCTTAATGCATATATTTATTTTAATTTTGTTTATTGATTTCATATTAAATAGACATTCTAATTTATTTTAGAATCATAACTATAGATTCCCTATTTCTTCAATTCAGATTTTTATGTACATAAAATATTCAAAAACTTCAATTTAACGCTCTTTATAAAATTGTATAGAAATTATACTCCATATTACGTATACTGTATTTACTCGATACATACATATCAAATTTAATTACATTATAAATATTATAAACGTATTTATAGGTATTAGAGACTCATTTCTAAGAATATGTAATTTATTATTCAATAATCAGACGCAATTTTATTTAAAATTTTATTTAAAATTTTATTTAAAATTGCGTAGAAATAAAAATCTGATATTCTTGAGAATCAAGGTTAAGTTGAAATGCAGATGAATACTAATGCTCTGCTGAATGTCAGAGTTCTAGTTCGTATGACTTTTGATGATTGCCATTCTAAGTTCTTCTGCTGTTTCTTATACAATCGAGATAAAATTATATTTATAGATTTTATTCCGTAAATTGTTATTCTTTGCAATATTTTTACTTTATATTCATCAGAAAAATAGGAAACAAAAAAGATAGCATTCTTCGAATAAATATTTTAAATATTAAATAAAAATATGGTATAACAAAAAAATTTAATCATAATGAACTTTAGATGTTGTTTTAATTTCATATTTGTAAATTTAATTTTCAATCGTATCTTCTGAAATAATATCACATACATTTTTTTATGGATTAAAAACGCAAAAACGTATTAAAAATTAGTCAAGGATTGAATAAAATTACAGTTCCTTATATAGAATTATATCTACGATTGCAGTTGGTAAAGCTCGTGAATGCAAAATGAAAAGTGATTGTGATGGAATTCAAAATACAACGTGCATGGCGGATCCCCGAGATGGAAGAACCCGGTGCCTCTGCGGCGATTACTCGGCACCACTTAATGGTGCCTGCACTAATAAATTCAAAGGTAGAGAGATTAGATTTTTACAATGTTAATTCTATATCATTATTATTTTTAATTATTCGTTATATAATAGATAAAGACTAAGAATAAGATAAAATTAGTTTTACTTGGCAAGATCGACTTTATTATGTAAAAGGTATCTCACACAATCGACAAGTATTTCAGCACCGTTTTCGTCGAGAAATTTGCGGAGATAGAAAATTAATTTCAGATTCGTCGAAAAACCGCTGAAATATTTTTCGATAGAATTTAAGCACGCTATATTCTGATACGTAACATAATTTTTCTTGTTCAAATTTTTGCACGACAAAATATTTCCGATGTTTTGCATGTCATTCGTTTTAATTTCGTGGAATAGTCAAACTTTGGATGGGATGATTATAACTGAAAGCCGGTACTAAGATTTGCATATACTTACGTGCTGTATTGCAATATGTGAACATATGACGGTGTTCGTACTCGGTCTATGGTTATCTATGCAAATTGGTACAGGTAAAGAATACCGCCCCGACCTACCTCCAATAGTTACACCGATATTACTCGTTTTTCTGCAGTGTTCCCTGCACGGCAGGAAAAAACGTAATAGTAGAACGATAATAAAAATAAAAGAAAACATTACATTTTATTATTCTTTTACAAATTATGCTGTAAAAAATATTACGAATAACATTTTACAAGTTATGAAACACACTTATATAAGTAAAAATGTCTGCATAACTGTTATATTAAATTACATCAAATGATAATAAATGATTGGTAGAAATGATAGTAATAATCGTACCTGGCACAATGCAATAAAATTGAACTACTAAATCTCAAGACTTTGAAAACTGTATAACTATACATATAGCCAAGTGATTTGTAGTTCGATCGAGTAATATTAGAGGTTCGTGAAACGATCCGGAAACCTGGTAATTTTATTTGATTAGATGATCACTATGCACGTTTCCTATCTAATTTTCGGCAAAGTTGTCGATGATTACCTCGGACATTTCAAACGCAATTAACCACGGTTACAAATCGATCGCTGCTAAAGTTCTTTTAACACTATATGTTCGACCTTAAAAAATTAAATGAAGTTATATGTATTTATACTGCAATTAATTAAAATTTCACAAACTTATATATACAGGGTGACCCATTTTAACTTAGGCAGCTAAATAACTCGAAAAATAAGCAAGATAGAGAAAAATGTTTTAGACAAAAGTTGTATGGTTTCGAGGGGGCCATAAGATGGTATCATTGGTTTGACCTTGAAGAGTCATTTGAAGGTCACGTGAAGGTCACTTCAATTTTTTTAAATGGAATACCCTATATATTTTTGTACATTCTTGTAGCTTATTTCGAGAGCTTTCCAAAACACTATAATTAAGTACCTTTCCGTTAAGTACTTTTTGAGTTATGATGCTTGAAATAATTTCTTAATTTTACATAAACCGTAAAATATCTTGTAAAATATTCATTTTTCGATTATCTTACCTTAATACTTTTATGTACAAAATAATGAGAGGAATCAATTGGTGTAAAGAAAACACATAGTTGTTTTTAAGAAAAAATATGGAATTGTTAATTGCAAATTACATATTTTTTCTTCGAAACAACTATGTGTTTTCTTTACACCAATTGATTCCTCTCATTATTTTGTACATAAAACTATTAAGGTAAGGTAATCGAAAAATGAATATTTTACAAGATATTTTACGGTTTATGTAAAATTAAGAAATTATTTCAAGCCTCATAACTCAAAAAGTACTTAACGAAAATGTACTTAATTATAGTGTTTTGGAAAGCTCTCGAGATGAGCTACAAGAATGTACAAAAATATATAGGATGTTCCATTTAAAAAAATTGAAGTGACCTTCACGTGACCTTCAAATGACTCTTCAAGGTCAAACCAATGATACCATCTTATGGCCCCCTCGAAACCATACAACTTTTGTCTAAAACATTTTTCTCTGTCTTGCTTATTTTTCGAGTTATTTGGCTGCCTAAGTTAAAATGGGTCGCCCTGTATATTATACATTTAACAAATTTTATTTTAATTTTATTATTATACATTTAATAAATGTTTAAAATCTTTGTACAAGTAAATTTAAATAAAAAAAAAAAAACAAGAAAGCGCTTGTTCTCTGATCAATTTTCTATGTACAAATTGTTAAATTATCTTAAAAATTTCCTTTTTTTTAGCGCTCCATGCATCCTGCAATGATGACGGAGAGTGCATAGAAGATGCCCATTGCATTGCTCGCAACAGTTCCTTAGGAAAACGATGTTATTGCCAAGATGGATTTTATCAAGAAACTCCATTGTTTTGTAATGGTAAGGTTTATTTGCTGTTATTTCTCTCTTTCTAAAAAAAATTCTTATTAATATAGGGGACTATATCTTATTAGAAACAATATATATAGTAAGGACAATATATCATTCGATTGCGATTTCTATACATTACGTAACAATAATATTTATTAGTGCTGTTTTAATGGCTTACTCAAAGCTTAAGTTTCTATAAAAATATAAGTCAAATTGCATCATTATCATTAAAATAATAAATTTATTAAATTTTTAATGGCTACTAAAAGAAATTAATATTAATATATTATAAGACAGGTTTTCTTTTTTTAATTTTGTACAAGCTATAAAATATTCTATTAAACAAAAGAAAATATTTTATTAGTTTTATTATAAGTTAATATGTTGATTTTGCTATATTTAATTAATTCAATAACATTCAATAACATTCTCATTTAAAACGAATATTTAACATTTGTTTCTCTTGAGAAACAGCGTGTTTTAATTTAAACATGTAGTAAGAAAAATAAAATAATTTGTATTATTATTAAATATTGCTTATCATTTACAATTAGTAGAAAATATAATGATGTAATAAATGTCGTGTTCAGCTGTTTAAAATTCGTAATCGGTATGAATTATACAAAAAATGTGTTATAATAATAAAAGTTTCAATATTTTTATAAAATTAACTATGAGAGAGACAGCTGAATATCGTTTCTTCGCGTGCAGAATGTGATGGTATTAAAAATGTATCATCAGTTTAAAACATTATTTACATCTTTCGTAGGCTGCTCATCCATCTTCACGTCTATCTATACGACGACCTTTTTGGCTATTTCGCTTTTACTTGGAAGACTTAACTACATCTAAATCTCTCTTCAAGCTTTCAAAAAAATTATCTTGTCAATTCCTGAACCTGAATGATAACCTATAGTAGAAAAACAACATTTCTTCGAATCAATGAATGCGAGATTGCGCGAAAATATATGCTAGAATACACTTATTTATAAGAATATCGTGAATCTCGTTAATTTAACAAAGTATTTAAGTATGATATATGTATGAACGTTTCAAATTCAAAATGGTAAAACACATTTATGTGTAAACAGCTATACATTTTACATCTTGAATCTAGACTGTTCCAGTAATCGCACTCTTTTTTGCGTTTATAGACTTTCGGGAAAAATAATTTTTCTTTCGCAAGGAGAAATTGGATTAATCACCTTTACTTTCGCAACAAGAACTTATATAAAATAATAAGACGTTTACATATTTCGTAGATATATAGTTATTTATAACTAATTCTTTCTTTTGACATTCAAATAATTATTTTTATTTTATTTTAGTAATACGGGAAAATTATGTTTTATACGATTTTTGGAACAGCCTATATATTACATAAAATGCACTATGTTGCAAGTATATACGTAAAATCTCATATTTTCTAATTCTAATTCTCTAATTCGTTTTAAACGAAAATTATATCTATATTTAATCGTCTTTACAACCAACGTATATACAGGGTGACCCATTTTAACTTAGGCAGCCAAATAACTCGAAAAATAAGCAAGATAGAGAAAAATGTTTTAGACAAAAGTTGTATGGTTTCGAGGGGGCCATAAGATGGTATCATTGGTTTGACCTTGAAGAGTCATTTGAAGGTCACGTGAAGGTCACTTCAATTTTTTTAAATGGAACATCCTATATATTTTTGTACATTCTTGTAGCTCATCTCGAGAGCTTTCCACAACACTATAATTAAGTACATTTTCGTTAAGTACTTTTTGAGTTATGAGGCTTGAAATAATTTCTTAATTTTACATAAACCGTAAAATATCTTGTAAAATATTCATTTTTCGATTACCTTACCTTAATAGTTTTATGTACAAAATAATGAGAGGAATCAATTGGTGTAAAGAAAACACATAGTTGTTTCGAAGAAAAAATATGTAATTTGCAATTAACAATTCCATATTTTTTCTTAAAAACAACTATGTGTTTTCTTTACACCAATTGATTCCTCTCATTATTTTGTACATAAAAGTATTAAGGTAAGATAATCGAAAAATGAATATTTTACAAGATATTTTACGGTTTATGTAAAATTAAGAAATTATTTCAAGCATCATAACTCAAAAAGTACTTAACGGAAAGGTACTTAATTATAGTGTTTTGGAAAGCTCTCGAAATAAGCTACAAGAATGTACAAAAATATATAGGGTATTCCATTTAAAAAAATTGAAGTGACCTTCACGTGACCTTCAAATGACTCTTCAAGGTCAAACCAATGATACCATCTTATGGCCCCCTCGAAACCATACAACTTTTGTCTAAAACATTTTTCTCTATCTTGCTTATTTTTCGAGTTATTTGGCTGCCTAAGTTAAAATGGGTCACCCTGTATATTGTAATCTATCAATTCTATAATCAGCGATAAGATGAGTAAAATAATACAAAAAATACGTTTAAATTATAAAATTCAAGTAGCTTTGCATTTATTTTATAAGACAATAGATAATAAGACTTTTTATTCACTATTAATTTTAAATCCATACAAATAAACGATTTTTTTCTTTATCACTTTTAAATAATTTTTATTGAAATAAATATTACTATCGACTTTGTCTTACGTCATTATATGATAATTGTATGATAATGATTACAGGTAATGATTACAGTGTCTGTCATTTATTTACCTTAATTCTCTAATTATCTACCTTAATTTTCAAATTCTATTTGATAGTAATTACAACATAAATGCAAAAGATTATAAAAAAGTATAATATTAATATAACTCAGATTAAAACTTATGATTAGATTAATTAATTAGATTATTGAATTTAACTAGCTTTAAAAGTCGAGAGAAAGAATATTGCTTTAGTCGTATATTTCTGTCGTACAGAGTGTACATATAATTAAATTTCATGTTTTAAGAGCATTAAAAGACATTCATTTAGAGAGATGCATATATTATATATCTATATGCATATATTAATATATCTATATAATTTATTCTTTAATATATGTATTATATAATGTATGTATTATATTTTCTTTTCTGTATAAAACATGTTCATTTTAATTATGTAAATCGATTTAAATGTAACATTAAAATAAGCCTTTTTAAAAATATGAACTTTTGCCAACAATGCTTTAATTACTATTATAAATGTACTCGATAAATAATATGTTTATTATTAAACAATATTTTTTGCTCTTTATTCTATCGTGTGTTTAGAATATTTATTTAATCACAGAGATTTATTGCAAATTTTTATTTTGTTATAATATAAGTATCTTTTGTAAACTTTGTAATGTAATAATAATTAAAAGAATATGTAGAATTAATAATTAACCTCACTATAATATCGTGTTATGTATTTGAAACATTTTGTGCACAAATAAAATCTGAATTTTTTCGAAACATTTATTCTTATGTATGACAAGTGATGATCAAAATCTTTTTATAGATTATAAGTATCTCATTTATTTCGATGTGAATACACTGCGATGTAGTACATATATAAAATATTTTCTCATTGTCTCTTTTTCCTAAATACCAATTGTGTTACAGTGTTTCCTGTCTGTCCACCAAATTGAAATGTATCCGTAGGAAGTTGACTTTCGAGTTCGAAATCTGTAAAGAATTATTATTATCAAAACATATGTATCTTGAAAAATTATCTTCGCAACAACTTTTCTGACAAATAAAAGACATATCTTCGATATAATTATTAGAAAAATAATGACCAAAACTATATTGTATTAAAATTTTTATTATAAGTTGTACTAACGATTCGAAAAGTGTTTTAATAATTCTTCCTTGGTCCAATTACAGGAAGTCAGTACTAAATATCCTTCCGGCAGAAGAATGCGATATATATTTTCTATATATTTCTGTCGCTTCGCTGTTGGATCTTCCGGATTTAAACTAATAGCATCATAAGTGCCTTTATCGTGAACGATTTTAAAATCATTAGGTAATGTATTATTGAGAATATCGCAGATTTCTAATTTCACATTTGGTAAATTGTTATCGTTCAACACCATACGAGAGAGATCTACCGCTTTCTGCGAGTAATCCACTCCCGTCAAGTTTGCGAATCCTTGCTTCGCGAGTTCCACCAAGGTCATTGCGTTACCGCATCCTACATCAATTATCTTATCTCTTTCTCTGTTTAAATTTAATTTTGTGGTAATCCACCTAGAAAACGTTTATTAATTTTAAAATTTGCGCACATAATGATTTTTTTTTCATTTTCATTTCTTATATTTTCGGAGAAAGTATGATATACTTTTATTATTTCAGCAAAAATTAAATCTTAAAATAAATTTTAATTATCTTTACCAATCTCTATGCATATCATTATCATTCATTTGTAATAAAGAGATCACCAAGTAACAAAATTAGTCGTTATATTTTAAAGTAAAATAATATAATACAATATAATAATTTTTCTGTTTTTGCATTTATTTTGTGTATAAAATTATGATATTATTAAAATATTCAAGTTATAATTTTACATAACTTTTTATGTTACTTTAATACTTTCAAGCTGTACTAAAGTAGATAGAAAAAAGATAGAATTACTTTAATGCGAGTGTTAAATCTTAAATAATTAATATATATTAAATACATAAATATATTATCTAATTATATATTTAAAAAAAAAATCTCATTTCTGATTCATGAAATTATCTCTTAAAGACAGAGCATTGTTTTTATCTACAGTAGAAAAAGTTATTGTTGCAGATACCAACGGAATGCTCTCGCAAGGAAAAATAGTTTCGTAGATGGCGTTACTTGTAACGCGCGAGGACTGCCTCGATCGCGTCGTGTTTACATTTTCGCGCGAAAGTCTATCGATTTTCCATTGTGTTGTTTACTCGCGGTGTGTAAGACGCGTGTTCGCGGTCAGTCCCTGGCTCGCTTACCGTACGATCTTGCGCGAATTGGCGGTGCCGAACCATATCTCGCCCACGTCGCCGTGATCGCGGAAGTTGTCGAGCTCCTGGGCGTACGCGTTCTCCCAGCTGCAAGAGATACGTCAAGCAAAAGCTGCGAGTGATGCACAATGAACGTTGTACGACCACGGTATGTGATATTACTTACAATTCGAGAGTGCCCAGATTCGATGGTGTCAATTCCTCGCTTTCGTGCTCTGTCATAATTTTATCGCGATTCTCTCAGCCTGATTGTCGTACGATAGATCCGATATGGGTCAGATTTCGTCACGTCAGATGCCGATTGTCAGCTTTAATCACGTTGTTATTTAAGCAAAGAAGTGAGATAATTCGGAGTCAGAAGTGCACAAAAAATCTAATAGATAATATTTATTAATCGTGAAGCGATCCAACAATTTTCAATGTGGAAACAGATGGAAACAAGATTTGCGTTGCTTCGAAATTCCATGGTTAGATGGCAGTGACATCTAACAAGTCTTATAATTATATTTATTTGAAATTAATAGAATATATATATATATAAATAAAAAATATATCTACATATGTATATTTCTTCAATCTTTTATTATTGACAAGACAATTTTTTTTTTATTATGATTATTGTCATCAATCTAGGGAAATATTCTTTATACAATTTTAACTCAATTGATACATTTACATCGTTTCTACTTATATAAGATTGCATGCGTCTTGCGATGTGTGTCGAACCTAACCTTATCTTATCGCCGCGTCAGACTCGTCTAACGGTACATACTGTCATCGTGATAGTGCACAACATTTTTTGTTAACTTACACAACGCAATTTTAAACTTTTAGGCTTAGATTGTCAAGTGCTATTCGTTTAAACATGAGTGTCAAGAAGCTGTTAATGAATTTGTGTTTTGGTAAGTAAATAGAATGATTTAACTTTTATATCTTTTGATAACTAATTGCAATATTAAAATTAATAAGAAAATATTAATATATATAGAAAGAAAATATTTTAGTATATATAGTAATATTATATATAAATATCTCTCTATATTTTTATATGTATGACATTTATAAAATTATTAACTGCAATGTTAATATTGAAGTCACAATATTTTTTTATTGCTTAAAATGATAAGCAACACATTATTTTTATCCATAATTATTTTTTAATATTATTAATCTTAATAAGATCATAAGATTTGTAAGTTTATGAAGTAGAATACTGCCATATGTCAAGTTACAGTTTTTGTAGTCTTCGATTACAAGTGGAATAATTCTGTGCTTCAAAATTATTCTTGTTTTCATTAATTCTTGAGATGATTTACTTCTATATAATAGTTCAATGAGAAAGAATTCTATATACTAATAATATGATGTTACGTAGGACAATATACAAAACTTTCTGCAACACGATGCTACGCTTCCGTTGCTGCAAATCTAGTAAATGATGACAGTATAAGACCAAAAACTGGCATATTAATGTTAAACATGGGTGGCCCTGCCAACATTGATCAGGTCCATGAATATTTATTAAGAATAATGACTGATCGTGATATGATTCAATTACCAGTACAAAGGTTTTCTATATTTTAGCACATATATGTGATACAGTAGTGAGCATTGTATAAAAGAGATATCTTATACAGAATTATATTACAGTAAATTAGGTCCTTGGATAGCCAAACGTCGTACTCCAGAAGTACAAAAAAAATATTCTGAGATAGGTGGTGGATCACCAATTCTGCAATGGACAAATAAACAGGGCGAACTTTTATGCAAAAAATTAAATAAAATTTCGCCTAAAACTGCACCTCACAAATATTATGTTGCCTTTCGATACGCAGATCCTCTCACAGAAGATACTCTTGAGAGGATACGCAAGTATGATTATATTATATTTTCTTAAATATAATGTAAACATCTACAATCTAAAAATTTAATGTTAGGAGATAATTTAAATTAATTATACATTTTTGTTATTTACTTTTTCAGTGATGGAGTGCAGCATACTGTTCTTTTCTCTCAATATCCTCAATATAGTTGTTCAACGTCAGGTTCCAGTTTTAATGCTATATATAATTATTATAAAACTAGGTGATTACATATTATCTTTTATTTACTTTTAGATAAGAATCATAGAAAAATTGATGTATAATCACAAATATAGCACATATTGCATATAATGTGTTTTATCGTATATATTTATTCTATATCTTACACAGGATATATCTGAGATGTAATGATTCGAATCATATATTATTTTCACATATATGTGCTACATAGAAATAGAAATAAATGAGATGGAGGATAGAATACATAAAAATAAAAATGTTATTAAAAATAAAACAGATAGAAATTACATCTTTGCAGAGAGTTGCCAAGTAAAATGAAATGGAGTATAATAGATAGATGGGCCACGCATCCGCTCCTTGTAAAAACCTTTGCTGAAAGGATTAAACAAGAACTTGCACAATTTCCTAGCGAAAAAAGGGACGACGTTATAATTTTATTTTCAGCTCATTCATTGCCATTGCAGGTTGCCATTTTTAGAATAATATATATTTATTTTTCTGATCATTTAAAAATTAATGCGACTAGTGTTTTCCTATAACTACTAGGTTGTAAATAGAGGAGATTCTTATCCTGCGGAAGTTGGAGCTACAGTAGCATTAGTCATGCAGGAATTAAATTACTGCAATCCATATAGTTTGGTGTGGCAATCGAAGGTATATACATGTACATGTTTAAAATTTAACGAAGCTAACTTAAAAGAAATATTGTTGATGCATTATAAAGTATATATATTTAGGTTGGACCTATGGCATGGCTAGGGCCTTTTACCGATGAAGCGTTAAAAGGCTATGTTAAGCAAGGCAAGAAAAATTTTATCTTGGTACCTATTGCATTTGTAAACGAACATATTGAAACTCTTCACGAATTGGACATAGAATACTGTCAAGAACTTGCCCATGAAGTAAGAAGCGCTCCGATATTTTATTGTCTCCATTTTGTATAACGAACGCGAAAATATTTTATGTTTAATCTTTTCAGCTCGGTATCGAAAGGATACGAAGGGCTGCGGCTCCTAACGATCACCCTATTTTCATCGACGCTTTGGCTGATATTGTTGCGTCTCATCTTAAATCGCGACAACCTATAAATCCTAAATTTTTAACGCGATGTCCGCACTGTGTAAATTTAAATTGTGATGCTAGCAAAAGTTGGTATGCTAAAATATGTAAAATTTAATAATCATTGCAGTGAAAATTTAATAATTTCAAATTATATATATATATATATATATATATATATATAATTGTTTAAAAAAAAAAATATATATATATATATATATATATATATATATATATATATAAAAGTTATGTAATGTTATGTAAACGAATATATATTTATTAATAATTGCGTGGAAAAGTAAATAGGATATACAATTATATATGTATGTTATATATTTTGTAAAAGCTTATATATATGTAATAATATTAACTAAATCATATCCTTTATATTTTGTTGTGTGTAAAACCCTTGTAAATTCCCTTAGCAATCCAGTTCAAAAATCAATTATTAAAGTGACTTTGTTAAGTCATTTATAGAAACATATAATTGTTAAAATTGTTCGCTAAAATATTTCGTTGTTTTTGATATTATAGTAGTGTATTTAATGTGATATTCCTAACTCTTAAATAAATATATCTAGCTCTTAACATTTATTTCTTTTCGTGAATTTATATATATTCTGTTCGAGTTGCACGCATTTTTACTTTATCCACGAAGTTAAACGACGATTACATTAAATGCATCGACGATTTCGATGTTAAACTTAGTCTTGAGGTTTCTTCTTGAAATAATGTCACGACAATCAGACCGTAGAGATCGTATCCATTGATATAGGAAAACAGTTGTGCATTTTACATATAAACTCGATAATATTACAACCATAACACAGTCGCGCGTACAATTCCGTAAACATTTTATATATCTAATTTACAATTTTGCAACAGTTTCGAAAGATATATTTGCTCTGTTATCCTGTATTTATTTGTTCGCTATTTATTTAACGAGAGAGTAAATAAATCCGTATGAAATTGAATCTATTCTCGGCTACATCGTATAAGAGTTTTTCGATTTCTCTTCAGGTTTTTCACGACGAAGGGTTTATCCCAGCGACTTCATCATCGTCGTCGCCGTCGGAGTGCAGCCTCCGCCGCAGCCGCCGCCGTCGTCGCGCTCATCGTATCGAACGTGAGTCGCGCGGCGCTGCCTGTCGCCGCGTTAGCTATATAAATGCGCGGCGCCGGCGGGCGCGCTCAGTATGTGTCATGCGTTGCGAGTGCGAGCATCGTCCGTGATGGCGGCTAGAGTGCGGTTGAAGATTCGTCGCGGCATCGGCGTGTCACCGATCGCCGTTCTGCTTGCGGTGTACGCTATGTCGAGTCTTGTGAGTGGAATGTTCGAGCATCGGCACTGCGATCACCAGCATCCACGGGCGCACGAGGTAAGCGCATCCACGAAGGGCGATTCTAACCTCTCCTCGTATGTCAACTTGGTATCCCGCGAATGCGACATTTCGATCGTTTCTCGGTTCGTGAGGTATTTATTAATACATATTGACGTCTGTCGATAGTATTTTTCTCTCTCTCTCTCTCTCTCTCTTTTTTTTTTTATCGCTTCTCAACGAGTTTTTAATTTTATCGAAGGGAATGTTTACCAAACGCAACGAGTTCAATCGAGTATCATTCGCGGTGATATTCGTGCGGGAAAGCGCACGACTACTATGTAAATATGCGCGAGAGAAACGAAACGAAACGAAATGTTCGCTTATATCGTGTGCCGGATTCCGAATATGTTCGTACGTATTTCCATATGGATTAATCGCGTTAATATCGATTCAAACGTTTTAGCGAGTTCTCTCTATCATCTTTTATAGAATTTCGTAATATTTTGATATTGATAATAATCTAAATAAATAAATGTAATGTATACGTAATGTCGTATGATTAACATAATTATGAGTTTTTGAGACCTAGAATCGCCCTGTCATATATAAATGCCATATTAAATTGTGTGTATATTTGATTCTCATGCATTTTTTGTGATACTTCCATCTTTTACCAATAGAAAACTTTGGTGAATGTTTTCATGCGCGGTGTAAGAGGAGGGAGAAACACGTGTTTTCACGGCAGACACGTGCTGCTGTGGAATGTCTCGTCGTATGACCTCTAATAGTTCGCGCGTCACGTTTTACGAACAATCGATCTTATTAATGTGTTTACATTTATTCAGCGTTTAAAATATATTTTATTATTGATATCAATTTGCGTATTATATTGATATTTTTTTTTATTCTTCTTTTCGTTCAACCTTGCGTTACATTGATATGTGATAAACATTTAAAAAATATATCGCGCGCGCGAACAAAATTAAAGAAAAAATATGAAGTTAATAATATATAATATTGCAGAGAGAATAAAAGAGAGGTATAAAGATTTAATTTACGAATAATATATAAAGAGATGGGTTATTATAGATTATATTATATCGTTGCAGGTAAGGCAATTATAATAAATATATATATTTTAAGAAAAATCAATGCACTTGTATATTTTGTCATTGGTTTATGCATTTTGTATATCAGTCATTTATACTGTTTCATACTATTTCAGGGGAAAATGAAGTTATTTAAATCAAATATGTTGTAAGACAAAGAATAATTTAATTTCTTATCAAATGTCTTCGTATATTTTGAAAACCATTTAAAGTTTTAAATATTTTATTGATATAATTCTTCTAATCTTTTATTAAAATTTCATCATTTATCATGATTATGTATTCTTTAGAATACTACTGAAATACTAATGACATAGCACAAATTTTATTTAATGATCAATCAATAATGTAACAATTGTATCATTGATGAATATTAATTATTATAATTATATAAATATTATTTGTCATTCAATATGAATATCTATTGATCTATAAAGTATCGCATTATCTAGCATTACATTTTATTGCTATTGAATAAAATTATCAAGACAGCAATAGCTTTTATATTACAAACGTTTAAAAATGAAAAATTTTTTATCTTGTAGCACTTAATTTAATTGTCAGATTGAATTTTTTAGTTAATTTTAAAAATATATTCTACTTTAATTGGCCTATAATTAGAGGCTTTGTTACATAATAATAATTTTAGAAAATATTGAAAAAATTTATTAAACTTTAATTAAAGAAAAATTAATTGCGTTTTGATAAAAAATTCTATAAATGGTAGAAAAAATGGCGAAACTGATGGAATATACTGTATCGAAGGTTTCGTATCGTTATTAGAAACTGTAGTAATTTTAATTTTAACTGTTGTAAATGTGAATTTTTTATTCTTTTTAAACACGAGCTATTTTTTGCATGACAGAAAACAATCAACGAATACGATATAAGTTTGAAGTTTGAAATCGCTAGTGAATAGACAAGCCGTCATTTCCATTTTGATCTTTTTTTGTTTTCAAAAAAATAGAATCAATTTGCAGGATTAGAATAGAACGGCTAGTGTACAGATGATTCTTTATTCGCCGAACGAAGTAACTTGATTAACTTTTCACTCGGTTACATTTAGCAATTTTCGTCCGCAGACGTTGATATAATATGCTAAAAATATTTTTAGAAATACAAACGCGACGAATTTCTTAATCTCAAGTAATTAAGAAGTTGAGATAGATTTTCTCTCATAGAAATAAATTTTCTTAAATTGTCAGATATCATTTATAATATCGCACATTTTGAGAGTGAATTTTTAAGTTTGTGATTAGTATGATATATTTTATATTAAATATTTAACATATGGCAATTGTGTGTGCTTTTTTTAATTCATATGTAAGAATTTTGTTATTTTAAAATACAAATCGAAATTAAAAATTTATTTTCTATCAAAAAGTTTGTTTTCTTATAATTATAATTATAATTATAATTATAAAAAAGTTGTTCACACACACACACACACACACACACACACACACACACACACACACACACACACACACACACACAAAATTAGATAAAAAATTAAAATATTATTCCGATAGCAGAATATTGTGCCTCTGGCAACTTTAATACTTTAACGTTCTGACGATTCTGTTGTTAACATATATAAGACTTATTTAAAAATTCATAACACTACATATGTAACATTTACGATAAATAATTTTATTTCTAGTCTGTTTTTTTTCATCCAGATAAAAAATTAAATGTTAAAATCTTTTTATTTGAATAAAAGTAAAAAGATTTTAACATTTAATTTTTTTATAGGAAGAAAACGAACAAACTGAAAATGTAATTACCGTGCCTGTCATACATGTTATATTATTCATTTTTAATATTACATTAAATAATACTATATTAAACAATCGTGGTCGATAAATCGATTTTTTTCTTCTCCCATGTAGTTAGAATTTACATTTGTAATGCAACTGTATCGCGCTGCAAATTAGTCTTTCTAACGGTAGATGGATTACTGCATTTAGTCGAAGTATATGGTAGCGTTTTTTACGTGGATGTATTCGCTTTAAGGACCATTTCAAAGAGAATTTGAATGCCAATATAAAAGTTTACGGTTGTACATATAGCCTCCTGCTCGTGCTTGCTCCGTCTATGACATCTCGCACCAGCGTTCACCAAACTTTTCTATCCGACGATCTCGCCGTCGTCACGTACCGATTTCGCATTCTTTTAAAGATATAATTCACATTTTGATACGATCGTTCTTTTATTCTCGTAAAGAACCCGACGAAAGAAGGTGCAATTGAGTTACGCGTTCGTTCCTGGCGATCAGCCAGCTGTTTACCGCTTACTCTTTCTTCTCCACCAATCAAATAATACACGAAAATCGGGACATATCTTGGTACACAAATCGATATTATGCAGTGTGAATTTCTCTGTAAATCTTGCTGTAGGAAAAATAACTCACATTTTTTTTCTTTGCATAAATTACACGATATATAATTATAAAAAGTTTTTTCTGAAAACTGCGATTTTAAGTTATAAAGTTATTTTACGATAAAAATTAATTAAAACATTGGAATTAAATGAATCGTATGAGATGGAATATATGAGATCGTCGTGTCACGATTTAGATCTGTTTGCCATGATGGAATTGCAATCGTAATATCTATAAAAGAGATAATTATACGCGTAACATCTCGTAATCCGTTTTCATCGCGAGAAGTGTCGAGTTTTTATTACGATTATCCTCGTAATTTTCTGGTAGCAAGAAGAATGTACGCGAAAGTGTCAAGTTTTCATTACGATTATCGGAAGTACTTCGTGCTCTCTTGCAGTCGTGGCGGAAATAAAAGTAAAACGTAGATCGCACGATTCCGTAGGAAAAACTTTCCTACGAGCGCTTCAATGAAAGTGTACGGGAATGGAATTTTGCCGGCGCACATATATACGTAGCTCGGTATTTTTCTCTAGCACTGATTTATTTACGAGGCGGTTGGCTGAAATCTCGTGTGCAAGGAGGTTATTAAGAAACTCGATTCCCATCAAAGTTTATGGGTTTCGTGAGACGTGCAGTGATATACGCGACGGCGAAGAGTTTAAGAGAAAGAGGACATCATAGAAACTCGGACACGCGAACTCTCTATATTGAATTTTTTTCACGATTCCTTCGGTTCGGATCAATCGATCGAGTGTTACGATCCGTCTCGCGTTGACAAATTAGAGATAAATTTCGCGTGATGAGTTATCGAATATTGATATACTTTTACTCGATCGCTATTTATGCATGTCTCGTTGGAAGAAATTTTATTTTGCATACGCACACACATACATACACACAAGTACACATTTTGTTTATTATAAAATATTCAACGATATCTTCAATGTGATTGGATTTGGAGATAAAAAATGCATATTTATTTAACTTCGATCATAAAAAGCTAAACAATTTTAATGCGTTACGTATAAGTATTTGTAGGAATTAACGCTTATTGCTTAAATGAAGTCTCGCTAAGTTTCACAATAATTCTGTTTTAAAGTACCGTCAACATTGTACAAATTTACTTGTTAAATTTTTTTTTGAAAAACATATTTTGCATAATGTCGCATATTACAGAATTTTTTTAGGAACTGTTAAATGTTACTATTTTAACGCAGTATTAAATTTATTAATTACAGTACGTTAAAAATTGTTATTTAAAATTCAATATATTCTACACGAAATATGTGTAAATTTCAAATAATTATTTCTGTGAAACTTGACTTTCTTGACACTGATAAACTGGCGAGTTTGTTTTGAAATGATGATAATATGTGATAAAGTTAAAAAACGAGAATGTACTGGAACATAAATACATTTACGTAATTTTAAGCAGTTATGTTGCAGTCTTTTCAAATGAATAATTAAGTTGAATAATTACATTAAGATAATTAATAAAACATGTATAGTTATGTGTTATAATTTAATTTAAATATAAAAATGATATAAAAAAATAAGAGCATATAGTTACATAAAATATCACATTATGTAATATTATTAAAGATCATGTGTTTTAAAAAAATACAACACTAAACAAAAAGTTTATTATAAGACGTATTTATAAAATTCAAATTTTATATGTTCATTTGAATATAATGCTTTATATTAATCTTTGCAAATGTATTTATTTCTAATTGCATATGCACGAAGGCACAATTAAATACTCTTATATTAATAAATAAAAATATTATTATGTAAGCCGTAATTATACATGATTGAAAATAATATCGCAATCAAAGTCATAACTAAAAGATATTTCTCAGAATCGTGAGTTTATCGAATTATGAAAAATAAAACATGAAGATACGCACATGCATGCGCGACGCGCACACCTACACATACATACAATTGAATTTAAGATACAAATATGTCGCTAGTAAAAATAAATTAATTCAGTTTTATTAAATACATGCAATTTTTTAACGATGTGTTCATTAAATAAATATTAGATGAGATATTTTAATATAGAGCGCATATTTAACATAATAATTTAATATCTACTTTTTTTCAAAATGTAATAATAAATAATATCCAATAATAAGAAATAATACATTAAATATTAGTTTTTCATTAATTTTTTTTTGATTATTTTTTTAGTTTTTACGTTTTACAATATTATAATTACATGTATCATATAAATTAAAATTAAATACCAAATTACAGTTTCCAGTAGATCTAAATTTCGGTCAAAATTTTTAATAATTTTTAATAATTTTTAATAATTTTTAATAATTAAATACAATTATCATAATCTATTTATCACATGAATAATAATAAATTATATATAATTATATTAAATTATATATAATATAAATTATTTGTAATTTATGATACATATAAAATTAAAGTTTCACTTATCTAAATAATACAATACATTAATATAAAATAAAGAGTACATATATATAGATTGAGATTTTTTGCGAACACAAATTTAAATCGAGGAGAATTTTAAACCTCGAAACAGCGTATAATTATGTCGCGTTTTATTCCGAGCTAATATAAAAACACGTACAAATATAAATAGTGCGCTTCGAAACATTCGTACTGACCCACTTTAATATACCCGTATTAACTGTTAATCAGGTCGGGCATACAGCACTCCTCATTAGTAGCTTCTGATTACGCGAGCTACTTAAATCAGTGCGCAACAAAGCTTTCTAAATTGTTGTTTGAATATTGTATCACCTTTGCGAGCGGTGGTGTCAGGGAGGATTTAGTAACAAACATATCGTGCCAACATCGTGTCGTATATAACCAAGGCCATGCATTATATCCGCGCGGTGCGTTATGTTGTAGTAACGGGGGTGCGTTGAACGTGCAAATTAAATTTCGTCTCTATACCGTTTGTAATATAACGGTGATCTGCTAACGCCGCAGCTTCCGTCATTCCCCCCAACCTCCACCCTTATCAATAGATAATGCTTATTACCCACGTAGTTTCGCGTCAGCTGTATGTCGCTCTCGATGTGCGCTATATCTTTGTCGCCACTCTAATCATTCCATCAAAATATTCGTGGCACGTGACAAATTTCGTGCGACAAATCTGCCTATATTATCGGTATTTATTGTCATTATCGGCAACGGGATTAATGGTATATATTGCGGTAAACTTTTGCACGACAAACATTTGCACGTATATCTTTTATGTATTAAAATTTCTGTATAGTGTATCAAAATTATGCCGTATAATATATATATGATAAAAATGTGTATCATTTGCGGAAAATCTATTTTTTTCACGTGGCGAATTTTTAATTATTTTGCTTTAATTTAAACTTGCTTTTGAAATTATTCTGGATATATATCACGGATATAATATCTTTTTTACGACATATTTTATACAACGTAATTTTATACATAGATAATGAATATAATAATAATAATGACACATACTTATTGTTAGCTATATATTTTTTAGCAATTAATGATACATCATGACGATCAAGTTAAACCTGTAAAATAATAACGTTTACATTATTACGCTACGTCATGAGTTAAATATACTAGAATTCTGTTGTTTGCTTCATAATTTGATAAAGATGTCTGTATCTCTATATGTCTAAAGCAAAGTACCGTGATGGTGATGGTCGGTAGGCAACTCGGACTGTTAACGAATGTCGAAATAAATCCAATTTTAAACTCGACGGTTAGAATCATGATTGAATGAACGTGTTCCGGTAAATAACTTCGATGAAACGTTCCTCCATTAATCGAACTTGCAATCAAGTCGAATTTGTTTAATCTAGAGTGACTCCGGGCTGAGATTTAATTCTTTTTGTTTGCGTAGAATATTGATCGATCCTAACTGATAAGCGGAACGATTGCGTGATTGCGAAAGATAAATTAATTTTTTACGTAAATATATAAATTTTCTTGTTATAATCCTTTGAGCGTACTTTTCTAATTTGCTTGCAAAAGTCTCCAAACGTGAGAGGAGACGCTAAAGGATAAATTTATCGAAAGGTACATTATTAAAACCGATTTCCGGGAACTTTGCTATTCATCTTGTACAATGAATGGTATTCCACATGGTTCGTCTTGATGGCTATCAGCATCGAAACGTATGTACGAACAAAAGCAAATTAAAATGCTTCTAGAGTCGCTTTTCACGTTCGCTGTTGCTGGGAAATGCGAACCTTCTCTCAGCCTGAGAATTTAATAAAACAAATCGCTCGCTCGGGAATAGTATAACGGTGTAACCTTAACCTCGATCAAAATAGTGGGACGTGAAATTGGCGGAGTCGCGCGCGTCACCGGAGCCGGATTACGTACTGCCTTTGCGGCCGCTTTGAAAGTTTCGGGGCATCGCACGCTTCGAATGAAAATGGATGACCGGCCGCTTCGTGCGACGCGACGCGTTCCTTTTTTTCCCTTTTCTACCGTTGCTGCGCTTGTTCTCGTCCTTTTACGTCCCATTTTTCCGCCGTTTTTTGCCCGACCAACTTTTGTGCCCCTAGGGATCGCGCAAATTGCATAGCCATGCATATTCGGAACTTTCTGCCGGCGCGGCGCCTTCAGCTCGTCCTTTCGTTAATAAAGAACGGCCCGTTTGGGACGTCGATTCGATGGTAAAAACTGCCAAGTAATTTCCCGCATAGGCATATCTGAATCCGCTAGAGCTTGTCTGTATATTCGAGTAGAAGAGATACGATTGATGCTTACGGTGTGATTTATCCGTTAGATAACATTTTATGCGGGCTGCAACGCTGTGCGAGCTTGTCGATACAATTGATTTTCTGGTAAAACCGATATTTTGCACGAGTCTAATGTGTATTCCATCCTCAACTATTCTAAACACACGCGCGTTCTGATAATTGAATGTGCATTCTAAGAGTTTAAATTACCTCCAATTTCTTTTCGTTACTTTCCTTTCCCGAGGAGAAAGAGAATTTATCTATTGGAATTTAAGAAATGTCTTACGATTGAACATAATTAAACGCGAAAAGAAACTTTTCTACTGAGGAAAACATTCTTGCCTCGTACGTTTTAGTAAAATAAGAAATCGTTAAATCCTATAAATTCGTAGGATTTCTTCGACTCGCGTGTCTTGCCTTGTAACATTTGGTAAAAATCTTTATTCGTTTCATGTATGATTTTATTTGACAGTTGAAATTAATTTCCAAGATTGCTTATGCGTTTAATTTCTTTTTATTATTTTTTATTATTTAGAATGCTTCGATTTACATGCTGAAACAATCCTTATTATTATAGAAACTTTATTGGCATAAATCCCGCAGTCAGACCGCGCAAATGTGGACGGATGGTTGGGCCGTCTGTCCACTAGGGTCATAGTTTTCGCAGGAAACGTTCTGGATTAATCACGGCGAATTGTTTGAATAGACAATAGCAGTCACGGTAAACTCGAGGCGATGGTGAGTAGGATTCAAAGCAGCAGGATACGAAACATTTCGGGAACATCGTCGTTGCGCTAATTAGTGGACCATCCGCAGATGAGCTTAATATTCCATTTCCGCAAAGAGACGGCCGCACTTTGCATTTTCTGCTGTGCGAGATATCGCGTTGCCACTCGTTGCCTTTCTTTGCCGAGAGTTCGCCGGTCCGTTGTTTAATCTGCACGCTTTTCCAACAACGCGGCCTTGATTGCGAAAAATTATCGCCATTCTTGTAAACTTTGGCGACGGACCACGGACGGAATAATATTTCACGAATAATATTTCACAGATTTCATGGTGCGAAGTACTGTCAAAAAGTGAGAGATGTGAACCGCTTGGTTTTCCCGAATGCAACCGGTATAAGAATTTTAATAATTCTTCTTTAAAACATCTGAAGAATGCAATATCTATCCCTGTAATTTAAATAAAATTCCAACGAAATAGAGTTGCGAGTTGCAATCGAGAATTATAAATATTCTTTTAGTACACTTCTCTAAAATCAGCAAATTTATGGGGTGATGTTTGAAGAATTAAATTTTTTAATAAATTGTTATTCATTTTTATAAAGCATGTGAGATATTTCATGATATTTAAATTTTTTGTTAAGGTTGGTGTTCAACTTGCAGAAATGATCTAAAATTTATTATGCACTCCAAGTAAACAATTGTAACGGTTCCTGCTTCCCATATTATTCATATTATTATTTATGTCTTCCTCTATAAAATAGTATTTCGTTGGAAGCATTTACATGTTGATATTTTCGCGGTATGCCATTTCTTGGCAGTGTGCCAAGTGTGAACCCTTAGACAACACATGCTCGTCCTCACAAGTGTTGTAATTCTGGCGCTCTTGACGAAGTTTGGAAACGAGGGGGGTTGTTGAGGATGGACACGTTGGAGGAGAAAAAACGGACAGAAAACGCAGGGATTTTTCGCGAACGAAATGTGGGAGATTTTCGATGGCAGATCCAGCACGTCCAACGAGAATCCGGAGCGAAGTGGCCTCAGAAGTAAACCAATCTGGTCGGAGCTTTACGTCGCTTTCGTTCTTCGGTAAAAGTTCCTTTTTCATACTACGGATGGTTTCGTGTAAGCGAGGACGCCGATGTGAGCGAATAGTGTTCGTTGATGGTCAGAGGTGGGATGAATGAAGAGGCAGGTTGAGTTGTACCTATCGATCGTTCAGTTTGCACGTGCACATTCGCGCTAGCTCGTATAAAAACGTAAGTCCCGACCGAGCAAGACAGAATTTCTTCTTTCTTGTTAATTGTGATGTCAATCAGCATTTAAGGAGACATATGTATTTTTTATTGCTCTGAAAAATGATTTTCGAAAGGTAGCCAAATAGACATTAGGCTCGAAAGAATATCATTTTTTTCATATTTTTATAGATTATTGATATTAACATCGATTAATATTATTTGTAATTTAGTTAGTTTTTATTTTCTTGCAATTTTCTATTTCAAATTTATTTTTTTCAATATATAGATATCAATTTTATTTCAAACTAGATAAATTATTTTATTTTAATACAGATACATTTTATTCACATTTAGTATTTCACATTTTTTGAATAAATTGTTTAGCGGTGAATATTTCAATTGTACATCAATAATTCTGCCTATATAAAAGGTTAACTATAAAAGGTTGAAAATATTAGGTGCCCTTTAATTAAATATGAATTATCATGTTGATAGCGATGGTAGCGAATTGCCAGGTGGTTTTACAATATTAGGTAGACGTTCATTGGGGAATTAAAACTCGCATTGCCTCATTTGGTTTAAACGTATCAATATTTATGAACAAATGTGGCTCGACAGTTAGGGGAAAGCGAATGTTTGTACAGTGGAGCAAATTAGCGCGAGATGAAAATATTGATTAGCTTTCATCGTGATGCCACTGCCTTATTAATTTGCTTAATAATCGGTTCGAAACAAAATCGAAATCAGGATCGCGATGTCACTAATATGGTTGCTTTAATGCAAATATTTTCCGCAATCGTATCACGAGCCACGAAAACTTAGATTGAACTATTAATTATTCAATCGTTTGATGTTTACGGACACGACGACGTTTAGTATAAGTTCTATAAATGTGATTAAATTACACAGTTATTTTCGATGAAATTGAATTGCTCATTTGATTTACAAGTTCGCAGGGAAATGAATTACATCTCGTGCATGTTTATGATATTGTGATATTTTAAATTTATTTATCTCATTTCGCGCATGCGTGAACATCAACGTTTATTAATATTATGCATTGAAATACGTTATAGAGAACTTTAAAATCCACAATAAAGGCAAAGATATTAATGTATCATATTACAGCTAAATTATCTAATTGAAAAAAAAATTTTTTTGCGCAATGAGATGTATATGTTAAATTTGATGAAATTATGCTTAATTTACGATTGAATTATTTATCCAAGAAGTTTCTTTGACATGAATTTGTTCATTAAAAAATTTAGAACGTTCGAAAAAATTTAGAAGTTTTGAACGCGTTTGATTACTCATGCATATAAATTAAATTTAAATTTCTTATAGTTTTCATATTGCCAATGCTATTAAATCATTTTACAAACATGAAACACGGTACACACACGCACATAAAATACGAAATATACTTTCGACAAATTTTTATTATAGTATACATGTCTCTTACTATGCTTAACACGATATTTATTGGAGCTTGTCTACTGTGGAAAGCATAAAGTTCGTTGAACACTATATAATGCATAGATGATTGTCCGTAAAATTACAACCAGAAAATTGACAGAATTATGAACGAACCACACAATGGTATCCGTTATTGTTATATGTGAAATTACGTTGAAACTTATACTCGAGTAATTTCACAATTTTTAAAGAAAGACAAAAATCTTAAACGATAAACAATCCAATAAAAAGCAATGAAGTGCATCTTAAGCAAGTGAAACTATTATGTTTGAAAGAAACAGTTTTCTCTTTTCAAAGAATTTCCTGCAACATTTCATGCTGTATCCATGATTGGCATTCCTGATCACGATTGTATTGCTTATGCTGTCAGTTGTAAGGAACATCATGTCAGAAGCTCATTGTGTACCATTGGAATCACTGGCGAATGACAAGTAGTGAGATTAGAGCGCAACCGACTCGGTCGATTCGATAAGATCCATTCGCTCGGGATGCGTTTCACGGCACGTCCTCTCGGACGAGGTCGGAGGGCAATCTCTGATATCTGCGAAGGACTGCTGGAGAGGGACACGCCGCTTGATTTTACAACTCGAGAAGTTGTCCGCGAAACTTTCCGCTGAAGAGTTCAGAGTTTACCACTTCTTGTGCAAATAACGTTTCGTACGCTAAACTTATTCCGTGAGGTAGGACGCCGTCCGCTTGCGCACGCGGGTGAAAGTTTTGCGTTTTCTACCGTCTATTCTCTTTTGATATAAGGCATTTCCACACTCGCGTCAAATATATGCATCCAATGCTTCATATTGTGTGACACAAGGAAGATTTAATGAAATAAATGCGCGCTTCTCTAATAGAAGTTACAGAAAAACATGTTTATTTAGCGTTAAATACAATTTTACATGTTTCATCTCTCTCTCTCTCTCTCTATTTTATTTTATACATGATTTATTTGTGATTATTTTAAGAATGGTATTTTGTAATTTATTAGAAAAAATATAAGAGAAAAATAATTTAGCATATAATATATTATAAATTTTAAATATGCAGCCAACTTTTAGTCTATGTAATTATAATGTAACATTAGATGCCATTTTCAGTTTACGTTACATCTGAATTAAAATTTAAAGTTAGAGATATAATTTTTTAATTAATTACTTATAATGTCAACAATATATTATTTACTAATTTTTGTATTATTAAAAAATTTGTTATCAATTGTGCCGTAAAATCCGTTTTCAAACATAAAAAACTGAATTAGATCATTGAGCTTTTTTAATTATAATATAATAATTAATTATAATATATTATAATTAATATCATAATTAATTATAATATAAATTTGAAGAATATCCCTTTTGCTTTACTTTATAAATTTAGAAATGCGTGACAAAAAATATTTTATAAGGCTTATCACACAAATACATTTTTTCGCGTCACTTATAATGGCATACATTGAATAATTACTTTGGATTCTGCATAAACACAAACGCGACATTGCGTCAGACATATTAACTCGTAAGCACGAACAGCAATTACATAGGAGTCGTATGGCTTCTATATAAAAACTGTTTCTCTCGTAACAACGCCGACAGTGTTGGTGATTCCTTTAAATGCTGCGTTTCTGTAACGAACGTGAGTTGTTCTAATTACAACCGCAAAGTATACCGCGCAAACAAAAGTGCTCCTCTTGTGTCGCTTTTTCCTAGCCGCCTCGTTATTACTAAATACATTCACAATGCGGCATTAATTAAAAGGTTAGTTTCTGTAACTTGTATCTTGCTATATGCACGCTGAAACTTTTCCAATTAAAATTTTAGAGTAGTCATAAGAATTTGGCGATGAACGCAAGAGTCTCTTTAATTAAATCGAAGCCGAATATTTTTCATAACGTGAAAAAATTAATGCGCTTAAATCGAAAGTGCCAAACTTGTGAATCGATATAAATCATGGATCGTTAATATGATATTCATGTATCAGTCAGATAATAGCAGAGAAGAGGTGCGTGAATTATAGCATTAAATATTGATTATTCTCTGTAGGGTCTGTATTTTGAAGCGTAATTATTTGGTCCGCAACATCCGGCTTAATTGATTCGATTTCTATTATGTATTATCTTATTATCGAAACTGAATATAAAGGGCGTTAAAGTCGACTAATCTTTAACTGCTTGCATGAATCAAATAAATATTGAATGCGGTAAGATTTTTCATTAATTAACTTATATATTTTGAAATATGATTTATGCTTATTTTTAAGCTTATTGCTATATAAATTGCATATTTGTTTTATTGCTATATAAATTGCATAATTGTTTTATAAGCTGTGATTAAATCGCGAATTATTAGTGTTTTTTTTTAAATTCTATAATATAACGAAATTTTTTTTCCTTGCAAGATAGATCTTGGATATAAATGAAATAATGCAATGTAACAATTTTTAATTATTTTATTATTGTTTACGACTAAATATAAAAGTTTTGCGTCATTATAAAATAAATTTTCAATTGTGCCAACGATTGAAACTTTTTGCAATAAATATTGTTTTTTAAATTACGATGCTTAATTTTAATAACTTTTTTTAGCAATTGTACTATATTTGAGCCATTGCATATCTTATATTGAAAATATAAAATATTCATAATGTTTTAGTATTTCAAGAATATCTCTAGAATTTATTATTGATGGTTTGAAAAAAATTTAATAATATAAAATTATATATAAAATTCTTAAGTAATAAATTATATTCTTTTTGATATAATAATATTCCTATTCATATTTGAATCATAAAGTAACGTCGTAGTGTAATTACAATGCAAATCACTAACATGTACATTGCTCATAGAATGATAAGGTAATGGGAGCAAGAAAAATATACGATCAAGTTGGTTATAAATCACGCTGGATTTTCGCAACTATAACTTATGGTCGCCACGAACGCACAGCTGGTTACTTTCTGAAGGTATCTCCGAGTGCAAGTAGAAAAATACGATATTGCGTGCATTTCCGTTACCATCTTTCCATCATAAAATTTAAACTGTTTCGTGTCAATAAAAATTCCGCAGGCCACATTAAACGATATGTACTTCAATAAATTCACTACATTTTTCCTACACTTGTGAAGTTTATCGAACTTTTCAATGCATTTTGATAGCTTTCGAATGTTTGAGGATATCGATTCCACGATCACTTGCAAATTTTCATTCGCTTCGTTTTAAAATAAATATCTGTTAGTCATTTAATATACACAGCTCTTACAAAGAGAAAATACACGGTATATTTACATTATAAAATTTGCAATATACTCGCAAGACAAAGAACAGCGCATATAATTCTACTCCAATTATGACTTGCCTAAATATAAAAAATTCGTGAATATTTTACGTGATAGCAAACATAATGTGCATTTTAAAAATCATGCGATAATAGAATAAACTCTTGCATACACGACGCATCCGGTCAAATTCCATGTAAGACGCAAGTTTAACGTATATCGATCACACATGCGTTGCTGGTCTAGCCGTATCCTGTACCTACACACGACGCATTCACGTCGACAAGCGTGATTTGTCCCGAGGAAGCGACTCGGCTCGTCAGTTAGCAGGTAATACAATGCACATGTACGGCAAGGCAGCCGGGCGTATGCGGCATTGCACACAATGCATGCAGGTGCTGCGTACGCGCACCTTAACAGCGACTTAGAGCAACGTTAAATGATAGCCGAATCTTGATACATCTCAAAGGACGTATGCCCGTATCCCCGCGCTACTAGATTCGACGCGCAACAACAGACTCACCATCCGTTTGCCGTGATCTGGGTGAGCCTCTATCTCAAAATACACGCGGATGATGTTAGTGGGCATGTAGTGTGTTGCGGTATATACACATACACGCACATACACACAGAGCAAGTACATAGCACACAAGTAACGATCGACGGCACGTAACCGGCGCGAATTTGAGATCCTGAATTCGAATCGACTGGTTGGTTCCCTTGGTTGGCCGCTTGTTCGTCTAATCAGATCGGGTTTGTAGGCGGGGCACGAACCGAGAGACCTCCACAGGCTGGAAAATCGAGGGTGCACAGAGTATATATATATATCCGGCAACCTGGGCTACACCATCGGAACAAAAGCTCGCTTGTAGCTATCACGGATGTGGATTGACTAGAAGTTGCTCTTTTTTCGGTGGACGTTGGGATTTTCGCGTACGGGAAGCGCCAAAATAAGCTCCGATCAGATTCACGATATAGTCAAAGTACTCGCCGTGTAATATCGATCCGCCTCGAAGCAAGAATCGCGAGCTGTCTGAATATATTTCTAAGCTCTATATATTTATTGAGAAATACCTGTGTAAAGAATATTCCATTCATTCTGTTGAACACCCGCGAAATACGAACACGCGATTAAAATATCGCGATTTGAATTTTTTTATTTGATTTTGAATGATTTAACATAGTTTATGATACGGCACATTACGTATATCATAAATCACATACATTAATAATAAATGTGTTATGTATTTAGCGATTTTGAAATATTAAATTAAGGAATCCGAACGAGAAGAAATAAGCACGGTATATCGCGAATATATACCTCACAAAATCTGAACTTAGAATTTTATTGTTGCCATTTTATAGCCATTATATAACGATAATGCAATTGCACCTAATCAGTATTTTTTTTATTAAGAATAATTAAAAATTAAATGCACGATCACCGTCATTTTTTTCTATGAAATATTGCCTTTATGTGTTATAAAAAGAATTGTTACAATTTCATAGTCATAACAATTTTTTGCGTGAAAGTATTGTTGATTTTGTTACGTAAAACAATGCTTTCATCTCGTATAAGATTGTGCATATTTTTATTGTTTTACGTCGAAAACGATTTTGCAATTCATCGTTAATAATTTGAACGTAATATAATGGTGCTGGGAAAATTGTTGACTAGTAAAAGCGAAGTTTTTCAACGTCATCGGTGATTGTGACTTGTGTGCCAGGCGAAATCTGGCATGCGGACGAACGATTCCGAATTTCAACGCGCGTTAATTGTTTGACCGTGAGTAATTGATGACCAGTGTATTTCGTAAAAAAATTTATCACCGAATGAGATATATCTGTATAGCACACATTTTTTTATTCTATTCGTTGTGAAAATATGTGCATTGAAAATCTTCTACGTAATGTATGTTTAAATTGCGATGATTCTGGTAATGTGGAATTTATATATTTTTATATTTTATTTACAAATTGATTGCACGTTTCGAGGAAATATCGATGTGAAGCAATCCAGTAGAGTATTAGCCGTCGTCGTGGTCGCGAATCGATCTTTGGTGCCGTATATTAGGCCGTCGTTTAAGTATTCCTAAGCGGGAAGGCTACGAGAAGCCTCGTTCGTGCCGAGAATCTTGAGCTGGCTGCTATCAGACCATTTTGAATTCGGTACTGCATACCGATAGCTCGACAACCCAGTGGCTTACATATTGCGGCGAGAAACGCACTCGGTTTAGACCGCGGTTTCTTTGCGAATTACAATCACTCAGCTGTGATTTTATTGTCTGGAATTTTATTTCGCACGTGGGGATTCAGCGTGAATCCGATCCAAGAGTTGCCCCTCCAAGAGCTTGGCTTTCCTCCGACGTAATCGAAAGATTCGTTCTATTATCGCGGGCGACGTAAGACGATTTCTGCTATTGATTTTATTGTTTCGGAAGATTGGTCGTAAAGCGAATGAACACCCTTCACTGTGTCTTGAAACGGCTATGGATCCTGTCCTATCCAGCTTTCATCCCGCTTCCTCGGATGATATCGACATCCATGGAAGCGAGAGAACTATCTTGCTTATCCCACTAGTTTTAAATTCCCATGTGCCGCTTCTGGACGAGAAAGCGGAAAATCGATTAGTATCTTCCTCGCGTGTATTGCATTTTTATTTACGCTGCCATCCCCGAAATATGCAATATTCGATTAAATAAATAATGTAGATAAGAGAAAATAATGTTTGATGTCAAATTTTTTACAACTGTGTTGACATATATGAGAGTTTCTTCCATTTTTGTTTAAATCTATTTCGAAGAAGATATAATTCATCATCATTTTTTTTTCAACAGTCCTTATAAAAAAATTGATATTTGTAACATTTTTATCGTAGTCTGTTTATTGCATATACAATTAAATACTATCCGCGTTTCTTATTATTTTTCACTTATTTTCATTTATTATTATATCAAAGTTTGAGTATATTCTTTACTTTTAACTCTTTAAATGTGATGTTTCACGAAATATCATTTATTTGTTTTACTAATCAATTCTATTTTAAATTCAAAGTTATTGCAAAGCAACATTATATTGCCGCTCTTATTTAAATCCATTCAGAGCACCGGATAAGTATACAGCAATAGGAAATAGATACGAATGTATGTATTTCCTATTGTGTACTAATGTGTGTATATTGACATGGTACATATAGCATTGTTGCTGAAGTATCAATAACCCAACCGTAATACAAACGTAACCGCGTGTTCAGCCGATAAATTGTTCAGTTACTATAAACATTAAAGAGTTTACGACATACATATATGCGGAATCGTGTGCAGATTGCAGGTACTTTACATCCACCACGTGTATAATAATTACGCAAATGTGGTAATATTGTTACGTGTCGAATTGTAAACCAAGCGGTATGCGATGTCCGGAAATTAGCGGATGCGCGAATGGTAAATGCAGGTATTTGCTATTAGTACGAGACACTAAATGCAGGTGTTTAATGTCGATAAAATGTTGAGTCTAATATCGTTAAAATAATGAACAAAATTTAATACAAAATTTTTTACGCCCCTTAACACAAAAGCGAATATTGATTTTTACAGAATATTAAAAAATTAAATTTATTTTCCTAAAGTAACTTATTTTCTGTCATTGTTCTTGTTAATAAAGAAAAATAGATACATTAATTAAAAATAGATACGTTAATTAAAAAGATAATAATGATAAATAATAGAGATCTCTCAGAGATAAATTATTAATCTGTTTAATATCAGAGTGATTCTTCGAGTTTTGTGAATCAAAACTTTCGGCGTTAAAATGTTCTATTAATACAGCTTAAGATAACTTCGCTGCTATTCTTATATGCAATAATAATGAGTGCGGGATGAAGCGCTACGAAAGATCTTTATGAAATTAAGCACTGAGGCACATGTAGAGCTAAATCTTGAAAAAGTAATAACATGATGAGAGATTAAAGTTGCCAAACACTATTGATTTTCTAATGTACGAGAAGATTTCCTCGTCTTACGCTACAAGAGTCATGAATATTGTATCGTACTTTTCAAAAATCTCGCTAGAAGTACTCTTCGCATTATTTTCCCTTATGCGTAGTACCAATCGTCGATTCCGTTGAGATAAGAAGCGAGAATGATATTGCAAATAGAAAGTTACTACATTCAATTTCTCAATTATACTGCTATATATATAAGAGCCTCTATAGAAAATTTTATATCTTCCGAATCTTGAAATTTTTTTAATTTTTTGTAAAATTGCTATTTTGTATAGATACTTTTTCCTTGTTAGGAATTAATTTTTTATTGCATTAATATCAATGTGGTAATAAAATTTAATTCTTTTTTACAAATACTTTTTTACAGGAAAAGTATCCGTTTTAAAAAAATTTTTAATTTTTAATATAAACTCGTATATAGATCGTAATAATGTAGAAGTGGAAAAAAAAGTTATCACACTGATACAATATTTAAAAAAATAAAGATTGTAAAACATGCAAAGCAATCACAAACCTTTAGTTGTTGTCACGATATCAATATTGATTGGTTTGCGGTTATAGGAATCGACAGTTGCAAATTGATCGCTATTTTTTATAGAATGATACATTTTATTAGTTTTGTTGTCGATTGCAGAAACGACATGGTTTCACTAAAAGCAGTCAAAATTACAAATTGATATTAACTGCGACTGCGAACATCAGTTCGGATTTACAGCAATTGAATTTTCAGTTTAAAATAGAGAATCAGATTTACGATAACGATCACGTAAAGATTCTTTCTTTTACTCACTTTCTACGTTTTTGAGAACGATCTCTCTTATGCTTTCAATTTAGCAATTTTGCTTCCTTGCCTGAGCGAAATGACCATTTGAGACCCTTCCGTTTTTCACCGTTCTTTCTTTCCCTCGACAGTCAAGATTAGAGTGACGAAGGAATCCATTTTGCCCACGAGAACCATCGATTGCGGGAATTGAGAGGATTAATCTTAATGACGCATCTATCGCGTTCTTAGTTGTGCCTTTTCTCCGTTTATGAATTAGGATGTCTTGGGCGATGATAGATGATTATTGGAGATGTCAATTTACATGGTTGTGCGTGTCTTTGATGTATAATATATTGAGATAAGACTCGTGCAATATTTTTTTCTAACGAAGGACAAAATAGAATAAAAAAATTAATATCATTTATTTATTTTTTTGTATGAAGCACATAGTGAAATAATATCTTACATGCGGAAAATTAATTGGCGAAGAGAACTTATTGTTAGTATTCAAACTGTCAGAGAATATATAAACTCGATATATAAATATATATAAATTTTTCATTAAATAAAATTTGATAAATATTTATTTATTTTTATACATAATGTTTATTAAATAAATTCTTATTTGCATTCTGATTTCCAATTTAAAAACCGGATTTAATTTCTACTTTCTAATATGAACTTTTTTATAGTTATATTATTTGTTGCGTACCGATGTATACATAATTCATCATACAATTCGTGAAGAAAATTATTATAAAAATTTCTTATTTTTCCTTATTGTTTTATTTAGTTCTCTTTAATAATTTTGTTTCGTTTTCAATTTTTTAAATTAAAAAACTGGTTTTTATTCCTTTGTGTTCAACGATTCTTTATTAAAAATCACTTATTTTTGAGTTCTTATTCAACTCAGGATATACTCGAATAAAATGTGTCTTATTAAAGGAACAACATGACTCATGGTACATAAATATATATATAAATATATATAATAGTATATAAATATATATAAATATATATAATAGTATATAAATATCAAACGGAAATTATTTTATACAGTTTAATTAGTACTTTAGGTGACACACATTAAATTATTTCAACATATTTAAATTTCATATATACATTGATAATCTTGACACAATTATTTCACATTCGAGAGTTCCTAATAGTTGATTTTTACTATGAATTCCTCATCTACTAGATTTTAACGAGAATGCATTACATAACCTGAGTGAACTTCAACATCATGGATCTAACATCGATACGTTATATTTGTAGTCGTCCTACATCATCAACTAGTGATGTACCACCTAATGGCTACAACACCTTCGATTGTTTCACACAGATTGAGGAAATTTCACTAATCTTTAAGTACCTGCTCCATATAACCTCATTGCGAACCGTTCGCCTTTAATTTAACTTAAATTTAACAATATTATTGCGCTGAAGATGGCTTGAAAACAAGCCGAAACGTCCGCACTTGATATCATCATTTTTTATTTTCATATTTTTATTTTTAATTAATTAATTATTTTATATATACGTGTCATGTATTTACCGTTATAGCTTTATTAATTTCTAGATTAACTGATGTAGTTATCGATGATTAATATATAATTTGTTCATGATGATTTGTTCTATTACTAAGCTCTTAATGCCTTTACTCGAATTTCCATTTATTTTTTTATAGTGAGCTGATTAGTTACAATTATAAATATATATACTTATGAAGAGACATGATAATGTTAGTATAATAATTATATTGTACCAACAATATTTTATTATAAAATCGCGTTATCTATAATTATCGTAATGTCTATAAGCATTACGATGTTAGTAACTCATTATAAAGACATTATCAAGTATCGGAAATACACGTATGAAATGACACGTATAATAGCTCTCGTGTTTGCTAATTTTTATTTAACCATACTGACGGGCAAGTTCGATAAACGTGTTTATACAGAAATAATTTCCGAGGTATAGCTCGAGGTTAATGTCGTCTACGCTATAGTAGATTCTCGTTCGATGCAAATTGCCTTTGAAACGTGATAAAATATACGATTATCTTTTTTGCAAGCTTTTATGAGACGCCATAGACTGCATCGTATGGTAGGTATGGCCCTATGCAAGTATGATATAAAGTCATTTTCAGGACTTTCGAGAAAAATAAAACATGAATCATATACCAGGCAACAGGTATGTGCATAAGAAGGGAATAAAGTTTTGAGTGAATAAAAAAATTTGTATATGTGTGTATATTATATATAATAGAAGCACTCTATTATATATAATATTAAAGCGAAAGAAATATTTCTCTTTCTTTTCTTTTTTCTTCTCATTTAGAATATATAATTATTTTTAAAAAGAATAATTGGAAACTTGTTATTATTAATTATAATTTATTTTTTTCAAGAGTTTACCGAAACAGCACGAAACATTACGTCAAAAATGAATATTTTCGCAATTAGGAATATTTACATATTTTTAGTATGTTTAAACTTTTTAACATGGAAATGATATTTCCGCAGAAAATATTTCGTGATATATGATGTGGAGTAATATATTATTTGCTTATGGCGTGGCTGTATCATAAATTTTTGTTTCGTTACGTAAAGAGACTGATAGAGTGAGTATTAAAACGGGTAATTACTGTCCTCCGAGTATAAGTACGTAAATATTTGTCTAACACGTTTTTCGACGCATTACACATGCGGCTCGTAAAGCATTCGTATTAATGTCGGGATCAGACGACGTATGCCGTGTATATGTCGTTTCCACAAGTTTGCCATCGTATATCACATCATTGAGTAAATTATATCCTCACACTTTTTCAGTCGATCATTATCCATACTGCACACATTTATAAATTTTATAAGAGCCTCTTTAATTCGAATTGATTGATGCATAAAAGTGCAGATTTATAATTGCAGATATAGAAAGACAACATTCTTATATTTTTTATAAGTATTCTTTCTCCAAACTAGTTTTTTGATAAAATTTATAAATTTATAAATATATTTATAAATTCTATTTTAAAAATTTGAAATATAATTTTTTTTAGAAAACTATACTTTTTTAAAAATAGAATCACACAGAATTATAATTTCAAACTGAAATAAAGTATGTGCAGTTTCATTAACTTTTATGATTCGTTTATGGTACTTGTAAAATTTTTATCAAAATTTCGCGTGAACATTTACTCCTTCAGTAAAAAGCCACATACGTGTGTACTCACAACAAGGTAACAAGATCTTTTATGGTCGGCTGCTTTGCAAGAGCGGTTCGCGAGGGTGAGAAGCCTTTTCGAATGAAATGTAAGCCACCACTATAATAAGGTTAGTGCGTTTTAACCGAAGGGGTGAACGACTCCTGTCGTATGAAAGAGTTTCCGACCATAATCAGACGATAACGTGACTTCCATTTGAACGATTGTATACGTGAAAGTTGCTCGAGAAAGTTAACGAGCCGTATTCCGGTACGTCACGATTGCTGCGTAATCATGTGATGCACATAAAGATGCGAAACAGCTTGAGAGCATCATACAAGATTGATTAATTCATAATATACGAGAGTGTTCTTGCAATCGCTATAATTTATAGATTTAATTTGCGCATATCGTAACATCGATATCATTCTTCTCTTCAATTGAGTAATACTATATCATCTCAAATGACTGGCACATTGCGCAATATTTTTTTTCCACTAGATATGTAGATTTAGAATTTAACTCCACTATTTGTTTTTTAATATTTTCACTAAACTTCGAAATTATGATTATACTTTCGCAGCTTTTTTTCGAAATATAATCCTCTTATATCGCATGTTTAAAATGAAAGGATAATATGACTTTATCGAGCGCGTTGTGCGACACGTTTCTCTCCAACATTGCACCGAGATGTAGGGACCTGGTGCACACGTTCGGTCCTCGGTTGGTGTAGCGCATCGGAGTATTATTGCCATTGTGCGATGTCAGTCTCATTTTCCCGTATCTGTAATGAAATCTTTGCCAATGCTGCTGCCGGTCTTCGCAGTAGCGGCACAGTAGTCGAAACCTCATTGTCCTGGCATGGCTGTATCTCCATGCAACGCTCCTTCTGGTGATATATACCGCTGGTAGGCAAATTCTTGCGCGACTCATGTTTGCGCGCGCATTTGCTTGCAAGAGTGTGGATTTGAGCGCGTACGAGTTAATGATACTTGCGAAAGTCGTTGTTCCGGAGCGTTAAGTGCGGATAATGATTTCCCGACGAGCTTCCTTCTCGCGTCCGGGGGGAAATAATTACGTTCTCGTTCGGGTTGCATCCCGTTGCGCGACGCACGATCAGGCACCCGCGGATGCTGAGAGAGGCGGAGAAAGATAGTCGGATAAATCGAAAAGATGTAATTTGCGAAACGAGCACGTACGCGCTGCGGCGTCTTATTTACAAAGTGAATAGCAGGAGAATTCCGACGCTTGTTTACCGGTGGATCCCACACGAAAATTTGATATTCTTTTTATCGTGGCCACGCGCACGGAAATGTTCGGGATCAATATCGAGGAAAGGAAACGATCGCGGACGGTATCGGCAGCCGCAGGGGACTTGTCGAGGCACGAATTGAATGAAATTATACGATTCGACGATCCAATTTTCCATATGACATCCTTAGACTCTGTGTATACATTATGCGCCGCTCTCAGTCTACGCGGTTTCCGTATCGCATATGTAATAAGCAATGAAAAAAAAAGTCATTTTTGCTCGATTCCGTCGTGAATACACGTGCGATCGGCACACGCCTTGAAATACACCCACACCCATGTAAGCAACATTGTGTGCAAGAGGATCGTACACATGGCTCAAACCCGCTGCTGTACGTTTCTACGGTAGATACCCGACATCCTTGAATTCCATGAGCGGCGAGGCGAGCACCGTCGGTCCGACCATAAATTTCGATTTCCATCGCGACGGGAGACCATTCGATTCCACTTGGCGATCTATATTCGCGCAACGGTAACGTACGTGCGGCAGATATAGCCGGAAAATCGCGCGCATGTGTCTTGGAGATCACGCAAGGCTCCTACGGCGTCCCATGGGAGTCTCAGCCATCTATCGAGTCTCTTGACCAACGGGTCGTTGCCTCTATCGTGTGCTTAACCTTTGGATACCGAATCTTTATTTATTCAGCGTAATTTCGAATTTTTCATGAATCACTTTTACCTAACTGCAGACATTTTTATTATTATTATCGAATAAATCGATCACATAATATTGGAACTGTCGCTGATCATGCATAAAATAACTAGAGATTCATCTTTACGTTTACTCTGTATCCCCTACTTTTCAATTATATGGTAGCTTTTTCTGGTTTATAATCTTTAATATTGAATAAATAAGTTTTATAGAGAGAGTTTTTTTTATAGAGAGAGAGATAATAAACAGAGATAATAAATAGAAAAAATCGGATTTATTGGATATCACGTAGGATACCGCGATTTATATCTTATTTTACCTAAAAATCGTGTATTTTAACAAATGTCAAAGCGAATATTAAATACGTGCGACACAAAATGCTACCTTGTTGAAGATGATTTCTACCGGTGCATTCACACTTCTCGTGTTAAATCAAGAACGGTATACATATGTCGCTGTATGCAAGTTTCATTCACGTCGCAACGTTAAGCGTTATCTGCGCTTTCACCTACCTTCTCTTTCTGATATCATTCGTCCACAATGCATTCATCGTGCGCTGCTATACGGATCGATATTCACGTGACAACAGTAAATACAGCGATCTTCGTTTTATTCTACGACACACGCACAACACGACTTTTGATGTGCTATACGTTGCAAATTTGCGTGGAAAGAGAAGGATGCTTTAGATAACTGTGATTCTCTTTCAGTATTCGCATACCACAAACTTTATCTTTCTCGAGACCAGGGCATACCTTTGAAGTTCATGGAGCAGCTTTCTAGCTTTACTAACGGACAATACCTTCTTTGCAAAACTCCGCTGTATCTTTGCGGTTATTGTTCTCTTATAATACTCTGGAAGCAACATTTCACAATGAAATATAATTGAAATGTCTACAGTTGTATAAAGAAACAATGTCTAACTACATTTTTGCGATGATATAAGATAGTTTCAAACGAGAACTAAACGTTTCTTCTGATACTTCTGAGCGAAAGTAACGTTATGTTGAATAATATACATTATCTCTCACGCGGTAAAGTGGAGTCAAATATTGAACGTGTGGGACTTTGGAGAAATAGCGTTGTGCGACATCATATATAGAAGTCGCGTCTATGAAACGCTGCGATTCCTCGTAAAATTCTCTTATGAAGACGTTACAGGAGCCATAAGAGCGTAAGGTAGGAAGAGCTGACATAACCTGCAATATCGTTTATCCGACGAAACTCTTAGTCTTGGGGATGGAAGGGGGTTAGCATAATCTTATGCACTTCTCCCTGATAAACTGGATTACGGCTCCTTTGCTACCTCACGTCAACTTGCTCGGCCACTTACCTTTTTCCGAAGGCTTTCTCTACTTTTACCTCCCGTCTCTCCTTTTTTTTCTCATCTCTCCTCGAATTTTTTTAGATTTATGCTTCTCTCATTTGTCGGCTCACATTTTCTTTCTTTTTTTCTGACGATCTTCTTTTTGTTTAACGGTCTTTCCCCTTTTCGTATAATGTATCATTTCTCCACTACATATATTACGTATACATCTATTACGTATTATTTTCTCGTTCATTGCATAACGTGACCTCGACATCGCAACCTTCTAGGCTCAACCTGGGAGGTTTTATTATACAATTCTATAGGTTCTAGTCAGTGCCACTTATCGGAGATTACACATCGAGAGCATATATTTTTAAGCAAGCTCAATCAAACACTGGAAATTACTCCTACATTTGCATAGGATATTTTTATATAATTATGTCATAGCATGTATTTAATTATTCGTGCATCTAAATATACTACAGGATAAAAAGATTTATTTAAAAAATATGTTAGAAGAAAATTATTCAGAAGACTTTCTTAAATAAAAAGAATTAGTTTATAATACGAAATAAATTTTATAAAATATAGCAATCATAATATATACCTTGCGCTGTTTTATATATAAATCGATTTCACTAAACCTAAGTAATCCGTACTGTGATATATTTTTCACTTGTGTGTGATAACGTGTATTTTTCATGCAGCAGTTCCCCTTCGAAAAGGAAGGAAGTAATCTGAGGCGAATTGTGCGTAAATACATCTCGAGCGTCAAGTAAGCTATAGAGACCGCTCCCTGATAACAATCTGCATTCGAGAAAGGAATCCGGGAATATTTCGTCGTTGCATAAAGTATGAGTTGTGCCAAGAACTTTTGCGCATGACGAGCGTACGTAGGAATCTCAGACATACATCGATGTTGACATACGATGCAGATGACAAGAACGAATATGTTTCGTAACGAATACGTTGTATGTCAAACACAAGTTTTTTCAATCGAAAAATTGCACCTTTTCTTACTTCCCTTAAAAAGATACCTACGATCGAAAGTTCGTCGTTATATATTTATATTCCATTCACGTTTGCTACGATTTGTAACGAGTATATTACGGTGCATTTCTAGATCAATGTCTTATGTATTTCAACACGTACAAGGCCATTTGCGTAAATCGGTTTCTCTTCTTTTCACTTGAATCACTCATGTAACGTCACGTTTTATAAGTTCTAGTGTATGTTCTGTAATAATATATAACAATTTTCTATAGCATTTCAAAAATATTACTACTATCTTTTATTTATTACAATATATATCTTGAAATCTGTATACAGATGGTTCTATATAATTATATATATAGTTGTTTATTTCACAAATAATAAATTGCGATAAATCTGAAAGATAAAAATTAAAACTGATCTGAGAGCTGTTAGCCTAGATTTCAAGTACGTTAACAAATAGGTTTTTCATACGGTTCCGCATGACTTTGCAGCCACTTCAAATTATTGCATTGCTGCAATCTGCATAGTTGCAGCATATCCATACTTTTATGTATGCAGCGAATTGAGAGGAAGTGCGTGTGTATCGAGCGGATATACGATCAGTTTCGAACGCGTCAACGTTATGTCTCGGAACGTTTTACGGTGCGAACTCACTGAGCTTTCTCGGAGCTTTACGATGGCTTTACGACTCGGCTTTCGTGAGCTTTAGTACAGATCGATATATTCGGCACTTTAATGAGACACAAGAAGTTAGATTTCATCGAGCACACGGACTGGAAAATAGCATATCTCGTATAATTTGTAGTCATGTTTCATCATGATATTGCTCAACCGTGAAAATTCTAAATAGAAACTAAAGATTTTCACAATTCATTTATTTGCATTTGTATGTGTGCGTGTAATGCTTGTAATTGTTCTCCTATATTATATATATTCATTTATTTATTTACTTATTAATATATTTATTTATTGTGTGATTATAATGAATATAATTTTAAGATGTAACTAGTATTACGTAAATCGCATGGGGATGTTTGCATGCTCATTAATTCACGGCGCAAAGAAATGCACGCATAATAGCCCGCTATATATAGAATGACAGGCCGACTAATGACGTGTAGCAGGGGGAAGTAGCATGCAAATTACCACTTGCATACGATTTTCTCGGTAGTAGAGTCATGGCGTGTTGCTATTAAACTCAATACACGCTCTGGAATTGTCGCACCTCCATCGTGCCATTGTAGAACTTGCAAAGTTCCCGCGTGGCGCGAAGATTTTGTCATTAGCGTGATTGCGGTAGTTCTGCCGCGAAGCATTTATGAGTGATCCTACCAATTGTACGAGCACGGGATAATAAGGATAAAGGAAGAAAAGCGAGCGTTAAAATGCGAATCGATCGATAGCTAGTCGTAACGATCTTTAAACAACAATTCTGTTCGACAAATATGCTATTCATCGTCGAGTACTTTTCTGAATGAGAGTTAACTATGAAAGTATATCGTAAAGAGATCCATATTGCGCTGCTCCTTGCATTTGCATTCGCTCGCAATAGCCTTTCATCTGTACATTACTTCATAATGCAGTACGCTTTGCGCTTTGTTTCCTGTGTACAAAGCACGGCGTGACATACAGTGGCCTTTGAATACTCTCGATTTAACATTGTCTGTATGTTACATTACACGTGAATATGTGAATGTTAACAAATAGTTCGCCTTCGGCATTGAAGTTGGATTCCCATGTAAGTTGCAAATTTGACTGTTTTATTAACAAGAGTTGTTCGCAAAGATAAAAACGTTTAAGTATTTACACTATTCGCAATACACCGTCCACTGGGAGAATTTATTATGTTTATTTACTCTATTTGCATAATGAGGTAAAAATAAATATATAACAAAGCCTAGTGTTTTATTAAAAAGTTAAGTTCTTAATTTTGTTGATCCAATGGAGTACATTTTGTGATTTGTTTTTATATTTTTAAAATTTTTTTAATTTTTTAAAATATTTATAAATGTTTGAAAATGTCAAGATCTGAAATGGGAGGTTCAATTTTAGAATAAAGAAATTAAAAAAAAACAAATAGGAAAAACACAAGATATACCTAAAAAAAATCAACAAAGGAAAAATAAGCCGTTTATGTGTATCATAAACAAAGAAATTGAAAAGGCAAAATTTATTGAATGTGTTATAATTGAAAACCAGGTTAACAAGTATATATGTATGAACGTGTACAACTGTAGTTTCTAATATGAAAGAAAATATTTATGTTATAGTTATATGTTAAGTATACAAAAAATGAAAGCAAATGTCCAAAGAAATATTAAAATATAAAATATACTCGCTATTCAGACTAATATAATACCTGAAATTAAAAATTAAAATTAGTTGCTGTAAACAGTTTGGTTATAAACTAGTAGTAAATAATAGTAATAATATGTTTGAAAAATCGTATGAAAAAGAGAAAAAAAGAAAAGAAGCTCGTAATATATATTTTGAACAATCGTATGAAAAAGAGAAAAAAGAAAAGAAGCTCGTAATATATATTCTTATTAATTGAAAGAGACTTGTGTTATTTATATCTCAAAGTATATTCTTGTTTTCTCTCTGGAGAAGTAATACTCAAGAAAAATAGACTTTTTAATAAGACTAAGAATCATGAACTTTGGTCGATAAAGATTATAATAGACGTTTAATTAATGCGTAACGTTTGGTAAGACTGATTCCAATAATCATAAAACGTGGTCCTTATGACACCGTAATAGAAGAAGAGCAGAACGACGGATCACTCTGACCATACGTCCCTTTAGGTATATAGCAAAAAAAGACAAAGAGTCCCTGTGACTTTCGTCTTTGTGTGTGTGTGTATTCGTCCCAATGACCACGACACAATGATCCCAATGATCTACACATATGTATGTGTATGTAGGTGAAACAAGCTTGTTACCAGTGTACTGTATGTTATTATGCACAGTCTTACGATAGCCAAACCATTTGTTGATTGAGGCTCGTGAACAACAATCACTCAAATAGTGATCGCATCGAGATTCCTCCCTATGAGGATTACTGACGGCGTGTTAATGTAAGCAAGCGACTTTTCGTCTTTGTTTGGAAGAATGACACTACTGTGTCTTTATATTCGAACTAAAGAATGATATTCAATGTCCATCACAATCACAGAATCTAATGTGAACCCAGTGTCCACGAAAGTAAAGAAAACACTCGATAGTTTCGATTAAAAGCTATGCACGTGCGTTGCGACAACGTATCTACTCGCGAGTCGTCGCCGCCATCTCCCTTTGTTTTTGTCCCGAAGCAAGGGCCTCAAAAACTCCCGCTACGCCCTCTATCGAGTGTGAGTCTTTTCGACTCCCCACTCTAACTCTCTAGGGTCCTGATTACTGTCTCTTGACCGGGTTTTTTGAACAATAAATGTAACGAATATATTTGAAAAAACCATTAAAACACATGAAAGTTTATTTAATCTGATTATACATATATCGAATAAAACGAACGAATCCGCAAGATTAAATATTTATATAGTATAGTTAGAAGAAAATGTATGTATGCCATAGGTATGATAGATTTTTATCTTATATATACGTATGTGAATATCTAACGGTTATGCATATTGAAAGAAAAAAAAGGTCAGGGGGCACTTATATATAGTAAGTCTTGGTACTTGCAATCAATGTATATTTCAGTTAGTTAGTCCATGGTCTCATATCATCTTTTATAATCCAATATAATGCTGAAAAAAATTTCTCACGTAGTTTCTATCTATGATGCATAAATAATATAATTTTGCCACATACGTAACAATTTTCGAATGCTTGAATAGTAGTAGTATTTATATTCATTGTGTGTGCATAAAATCACTTTTAATATAGAAAATATATTTTTTTGGTCATCGAACATAAAAATCCAAATTTCAATTTTTATATAACGCTTGGTATGAAAGATTGGATGATGATAGATAATAGTTTATAAAATGTATTGATATCTTATAGCGAAGAGAAGATTGCAATCAATTATATTCTAATATTTAAATATGGGAATATTAATGGATATTTTGTTATCTTGTTATTATTATGGATATTTGATTATTTTATTATCATAATATTGACTCATATACTCTATTATCATTTCATAATTTGATATACTCAGTATTTATTATAGTTTCATCGATATATCTCTCTAAATACTATTTTTATTTACTTGATAAATCGCAACAAATGTTTATTATTTGCATTTACAATATAAAGATTTATTCAGCAACGCAAATTTTAATGATATTATATAATATTATTTTAACGATGATGTTAGATGATTTATTAAAACATATTATTAAGTACATTTTTGCTCTATGCCAAAACAGCGAACATCGACTGAAGCTTGATAAATATTTTGATGGATGAGGCATTAAGTAATTGGGGTTTTTTCCACGCCATAGGCGAATAGGCTAACCTAATTCCGTCAAGATAGAAATGTATTACATCGTTAATCCGTAACAAAGGATGCTAATTAATTAATATTTCATTACATTGGCAAAAGCGTCCCATGGATAACAGCATGTCGATTATATCGACTCTCTTTATAAATTTTTAAGAAAATTTCGTGGTCTATTTCGAGAATTTATTCGTTTGTGTATATTATGTATATTATTTATAGTATAGTTTATGTCTCTGTAATAAAACAGGATCATATCACATTATAATAATAATTAAATTGTGACAATATTAATTCGTCTATATTATCTGATATAATTGCATTGTATATTTCTCTGAATCGAATAGGAAAAATAGTATATTGATTTATCTTCATATTATTAGTTTTACACAATAAATCGCGGTTAGAATAAAGGATAGAAATATATCAACAAAGGTATAGTTAGAGATAAAATTTTCCTGACTCTTTTTAGAGTAATAGTAGTAGCTCATTGTCAACTAGCTTAGCTATCAACACACTTAATCCCGACGTATCGTGTTTACCCGCGTATAGTCCGAAGTAAACCGCCCTCGTCATGCTTTTACCACCCTCGCGTCACGTTTTGCTCGCTTTTAACCGCGCATTAGCGACATAAATCAAAACTTAGAATCTGAATTCTCGTTCCCCATCTGGTTTCGGTACCCGTTCTACCGTTCCGTTCCGCCGAATTCACCGCTCCGGATGCCACTTACAAGAGGGTGGGAGAGGAGATGCAAGTTACCTAGGCGTAATACGCTCACGTAAGAAGGTAGCAGGTTGGAGACGTGGAATATCAGCAGTTTATACGAGCTATACGACTCGCGACGGGCCCTTTCTCTCGACTCCTGTACCGCGCAACTTTCCGGTCGAAGAACTAGTTACTCCGTATATTTGATTATCTTCTCGCGACTGGCTCTCTCATTTAGCCATTTACTGTAAAGCATATGGAGTTGGGGCTAAGACATCACGGGGAATAGCTAAGCGCATTGCCAAACTGACGAGAGAGAGCGTGATTCATTTACTAATAAAATCATCGAAGTTTGAGTTAACTAAGCGTCTGCTACATCGGAATAAACGAATATATATGGCAGTTCAGCCCTGCGCTCTTCGAAGAAGAGTGCCCTTAATAAATTGCTGAATTATAGTAGTGTGCTTTTGCGCGTTTAATTATCTGCACCACAAATATTTGCCGATTTTACATGATTAGTTTCACTGCATTATAGAGGTATTTTCTTTATTCATCCGTCTTGTATTCTTGCCTCGGTTAAATCAGCTTAATTACTGTTTGCTAATTTAAATCACGAATAATTTGATTAAGAAAATACACCACTGATTTATGCTATTTATGAATGTCTATCAATTTTATTTTAACGAACCAGTGAAGTTTGTATTGATCCGATTGCGCTTCTTCAAATATGCGATTAATCACTTTAACAATATTTGCTTACGCTTGGCTCTCGTATTTATTTACATTTTAACTAATGAAATAATATTTCTTATATACAATATATTTGCATACATTGATGACAGCTGTTTGTTAACAATCGGATTATTGAATTGATTAATGCATATACGCGTTTATATAAATTTATTATCTCGTGCAATTTTTCGAACAACAATTTTTAATAGTTTGAAAAGTTAAATTTTTAACTGAAAAAGTGAAATGCATTAAAATCTCTCATAGAATTCAAAATTCTTAAATCAACAGTTCTCCAATATTATCTAAAGATTCTTCGGAATCTCGTTTTTCATTGCAATATCGCATCTTTATATGAGTCTATCATAAAATCATGTAAAATTGTCTTTACGACTGCAATCTCGTTGGTTACATCGGTAATTATTAGTACCTAATCGATATTATAAGAAAAAGCATCAACACTTTATGGTCTTGTTATAGAACATGTATAGTTAGCACACACACCCACCTACCAACATCGTTACTTAATTTCCGTTTAATACAATTAATTTTCAGTTTAATTATTGGGTAGTTCTATGCAAAATTAACACAAAGCAAATGCTAGATTAATTAATATTTGCATTTGAGTATTAACATAGACTTCGATGGAAACTGTTGTGTCACTAATTACGCTGAGATTGGCAGCATATTAAATGATGCATGGCTAATTACAAGATTGAATTACAAACACTTGTATGTATATTGCAAACCGATCGATTATAAAAACCACGCAGTTTTGGTATTAAAAATGCTGATGCGGAAATACTGATAATAAATAATATGTATTAATGTAGAAAATATTTGTCAGAATAATTACTCAAAAAATTGGATTATTTTTCCTCTTGACAAGAAGTCAAGATTTGAAACAGCGATCACTTGAAAAGTTTGAATATGGATAGATTAAACGCAAACGTTTTCGATTTTGAAAGGACGGTCTTTTGCTCTTTATAACAAATTCTCGAGCGTGAGTATTCGTTTGAAAACAGTCTACTTTGGCGAAAGCGCTTTAATTAATCGCGCCATGGTTTACTGATTAATTCAGTACCTCCGCTTTGCAAAATGGGGAAACGCGGAAAGAGCACGTTGATGTAAAGGGCGACGTGTCTCTGTTCAATAGGTGCAACAAACGAAAGGAAAACATAGACTCCAATGATGGAGTCGCTACTTCGTTACAGAGGATTTTAATTGGGTCGTTCTAATTATCGTTGAAAGCCTCTGGAATCGCGTGCTCGCGAGCCAGTGGTATAATAATCCGACGATTCATTCTGGCATTCGCACGTCTGCGAAAAACATGATCGCGCGAATAAAGGCGGAGTTCTTAATTAGTGATGAAAAAAGCGGCATGACATCTTTATTAATAATATTTCGCGATAATGTATATTGTGTATCAATCGCATATTTAACTTTTAATTGAGAACTTATGAGCAATTACAAACGTAAACGTCTCATTCAACGATCACCGATATAAGAATTTTAATTAAGAACGATGTATTTTTATGTAATAATATATATATGTTAATATTTAATTTTATTTTGAAAATTTGTCTCTCAATACTTTGGAAATGCGAACTCTGTTTTCTGAGCAGTTGAAAAATTAATTTTTTAAAAATATTTACGTAATTAAAATAAATTCTTTTACTTTTTCTTCTTGTTTTATCGACGATTGGAAAAGGCTCGCAAGTATCGAAATATAATTAATTAATTTAATATAATTAATTCTAATTTAGCTACCAACACATTTACTTACTGATCATTTTTACATATTAATGATATATTACTAAGGACAGTAAAATATACTTAAATATATTTTCTGAAATGTACACTATTTGTAGAGAAAAGCGCAAATACATTTCTATGAAAAGACTAAGTTAAAATTTGATTGTAACTTGGTCTTCAGGATGCTTATACATTTATTTTAATCGATTTTATCTTGTTAGAAACTATCACAAATCTTTATAAAGTTTAATAGGTTAATAGTAGAGAAAAGAGAGAGCTATTTTTCCGTTTGTCACATGGCAAATTTCATGAATTATATATGTGAACGAAAATAATTTCAATTAATTTTTGATACATTTGGCATACATTTCGGTACAAACGAATACTGAAATGTCGCTTTTTCACAGACATGAGACATTGAAGGAACGTCATAGAAATATTATATTTTTCATTTCTGTGTTTCGATTGCTTTAACACCGCGCAATCGCAGATGGTTATATCAGCGAAGATACAGATACATCAGCTTTAAGAGATGACGTTTATCGTGCTTGAGGTAATATAACGTCGAGTTTCTTGCTCACTTCCATCCATCTTCCGTAATTCCTCATTTCTCTATCTATCTATGAGCATCCTTGCTTCGTGAGATACGTCTGGCAGATCCGACATCACATTATACACCGCTCCGTCGCTTCTTCCGGTAAATTGGTTTCTATATACAACTTGCTGCGAAATGAAAATTAAAATTCAAAACAAATTTTTTCAAAAGTGTAATGTTACATTTTTCTATTATTTTTTCATATTGATTAAAATAGATAATGGATGCAAATGGCTTTGTCTAAAATCTATTTAAAATTAGCTAAATTTATCGAGGTAAAATTTATTATATTTAGTAGAAAAAAAGAGAGAAAAAAAGAGAGAGTGAAAAATATCTGATGTTATCTTATTTAAATTAAAGAATTTTTCCCGATATCTCGGACACGATATGTCAGCCAATTAAATGTTCTGATATCATTGAACTAATTTTCAACTATTTTCGTGCGACTTTAAATATAATTAATACATTTGAATTGTCTTGGTAAGACGAGAGAAGTGGCTTCCACTATCTTTGCTATTGTCTCGTTGTCTCCTTACGTGAAATTGTAAACTACAAATAGCCTTTAGCGCGGTCGGTTTAATTAAAATCCTTCGTCACGAGTCTGCCAACCTGTACGGTCCCAACCTTTCGAAGCCGACTCTTTTCGACGTTACAATTTCTGGCAGTGACGATTTCTGGCAGCCGGCCAAAATCAACTGGGATTTGCGATATGGCCGGGAAAATGGAGACGCGCCGAACAGAGATAACGTAATTAAGAGTTCGCCTGGAGATACCTGGTTCTTTCCTGTCGTCGTGGGTCGACCTTCTATTCGCCATCTTGTGCCCGCAATTTCTCGCCATATATCCGAATTTTATTTTTCATGATGTGAGGGTACCAGCTTAACGGAGATTATTTTTAGCACGTTTTCCAAAAGGAGGAGCAGGATCTTAATTTTTTTTATCTTGTATTATCTAAGTTTTGCGAGCGGGAAACGTCTACCGCGATTTCTGAAGATTTGTCTCGGAAGTCTCTCTATGCTTTGCTGAATCGTTAGCCAGTTGAGCCAGAAGAGCGTCTTATTCGCGAGGTACATTTTAACAAGACCATTCAACGGCCGTGGTTTCAGCCGCGGAGATAATGGCAGTATTTTATGCCGTATCTCTCCTGGGCTGACGACAGTTAAATCGACCGTTCTCGGCTGCGAGATACGTGAATCTGAATATTTCAGAGCTCGGCAATGTATAATTAATGTTCTCCGTATCGGTGATAAAGAATAGATGTACGTTTCGCTCTAGTACGAAAACGTAATGTTAACATGCTAATTTGCTTAATTTTTTAAAATTTTATTTGTATTTTTGCCGCACATTATTTATACATTTACATTAACGTGAAATATTCGTCGTATCGACTCGAAATTTATTTCTGTCCTTACTATCGAGATATAGAATTACATTGTATTACAGCAGCTCGAAATTATTACTTGGTGTATGCATATGCTCTTATTGCCGCGCTGATCAAGCGACGAGCATTTCCAGCAATTCATGTTCTCGTTTGTTTCGCAGTAACTATTCCTGGGTAGGTAGGGGAGAGATTGCCTCTCGTCGACGAGCGCGAATTGTCGTCTCCAGTTATACATGGCGACGAGAGGTGAATGCGGGGAAACGGAGGGTAGTGAGCACCACGAGCGGAACGTAGGTGGAGTAGAGTGAGGGGGCGAAAAGGGGTGGCCTTTAGCGGTGGAAATGCAAGGGCACTTTGTATCCTGAGATTCATTGTCCGCCACAGCTCGAGCAACCTACCGGCTTAAGCAATGCATTATGCGGGACCACCGACAAGACGCCATTTAAATGCTCCGGAAGGTAACCGCTCCGCTGTCAGCCCTCATCCTGCCCGCGGTCGTGGCTGTCGTGTCGCGTGTCACCGTGCCTTAAACAATGCCTCCGCGCGTGTGCAGGAAAGCGTGCACGTCGGTTAGACGAAGATTACCCGTCTATGAGATGCACTTCGATGTGGCAGCTTCGTGCACGTTACCGCGGATTAACTTCGATCACTCAGTCTGGCTTGTTGAACGATGATAAGTATATTCGAAACGCGTGCAATGGCACTATCGTAGACTTGAAGCGAGTCTCGATATATCGCGTCGAAACGTGCGATTCGTTATAAAAATGAAACACGGTATAAAGAAAGTTAAATTTTATTCCATTGCTTTTGTTACGCGCCGTTTCAAAAACGCCATTTGTCGCTCTATCAGCGTCAATGCTGCTTTATCGTGATGCTGTTTAATTATTTCACACTATCTTAATATAGATCTTGGTTGTTGTGTTATTATATAATTCCCATTCCGTCTGCGCGTGCTTTCCCCCGATAAAATAAACGCGCGACTGCACGCGCATAGAAATGTGTATACATCTAATCATCCGTCTTCGTAACGCCGCCGTCTTGTATTTTCTCGCTGTTCTCAGACCGTTTCCTACAAGACGGTAGAATTCCACGTGCTTCGCGGTCGAATCTCAAAGTATTTAATTAATCATCGTTCATTATACCATGCATTTCGCGAAATGTGTTTATGACACCGCGGGGTGCAATTTGTGGATACCCCTGTCGGTTGTCTTATGTAATTGCGTACTCATTCATTGCATATTAAATGATAGCTATGTTTACATTTCCCACAGAAGATAAATGACACCCTTTGCGGCATATCGATCAATGTGCTTTCTGCATATGCCAAATACATGTAAATTCTATTTTGATTTCTACAAGAAAGAATCTTTCAAAGCGAAATTGAAAATTATTTCATACGGTCAACAAATAAAATACAAATGTCTCTTCAAAAATATAAATATTTTGCATTAGTCTCTCTTTTACTCTCTCCCTCATTAAGATTGATTGAATGGGAAGTCAACAATATCGATCTCGATATTATTTGAATGTATTTGGCAGGTTTATTTCGAGCAAAAACATGTAATATTTCGTTCACAAGTTCTTTATTTACCATTGCGGAAATATCGAGCAAGCAATGTGCATGTGTGCGTGCCTTCCGCTTACAAAGCTTGTTCAATACGAGATACAAGAGAGACGTGTTAACGTATTATAAAGAGAACGCGAGTTTTCCTCGCCATCCCTTTTTTTTCCCTGTTTCTCTTGGTCGAAATCTATCTCATTCTCGCGCGTGATTTTTCTTCATCCTACCCTTTCCGCTACTTTACTTTTTATTTGCTACCCTCGCGCAGCGCGCTTAGAATTGTGCTCAGTGATAGGATACAAAAAAAATGAGAACAAAGGAGAAAGAAGGTGTCGAGTAAAAGAGGAGAAAATAAAAAATAATAGTTACGCCGTTGACAATCGGATTGCGGTGATACATGTATAATGATATGTGTATTATGGAATTATTTTGATTATATTGTATTATTTTTATATATCTATTATATTATACATCCATAAATTGACACAATTATTTTAATTTAATAATCGAATGAAACATGAAGAAATTTGATGCTCTTTTGCTGATTTGTTACTTTATATTTTTGTTGAAAACATCAGCTTTTTTAATTTTTTAAATAAATTTTATCATTTTTTGTGTTATTTATTTTATATTTAATAATAAATTTATTTAAAAAAATTGCAGAGATATTGAATTTTAAAGAAATATATAGTTAATAAAGACACACAATATGTGTGTGTAGAACATGTGTTGCTAGTTAATAATTCATTTCGTTGAATACAAAAGGATTATTCGTGTTACATATATTTTGTGAAAAGCGCACAGCTCAATCATATCGATACAATCTTCTGGGAGCGATGATTAATTAATTTTCAATAACTGATTGAACAGTTTAATTCTCGTATCGCTATGTCATTAGCATTCGCATTCGGTACTAGCATTCTCGAATTCAATAAGTCAGACACGCACTGCTGATTTTAAAAGCACATGCTACTCTCTAGGCAATCGAAATCGCCTTCCGATATATTAGCAAAGCTCATTGATCCTGTCGATTGTTTGTTTACCTCCGTCGTTGATCCTCAACAAACATTAGGTTTCTCTATCACCGGCGTTAGAGCGAGATATCTTTTGTTTTTTCCATGATAGTTATGCCCTTTTGCCTTGAACAATATCATGCATTACGCATTATGGGTATCAATTATACCGCAAAATGGCATGATATCCTTTAATTACGACTATTGCATTTATCGAATTGCAGAAACGCGTGAATCGGAACCGTATAATAGCCATCATTCTCGTAACAGTATCCATATATTGCCGTCGGGATTAATGTGTCATCGGATGTTCCTCGCGATACCACGTGTAAAAATCACGAATGATCGAAATTGAATCTAGTTACCATTTATCAGTGAAAAAAAATTTATAAAATAAGCAATGGAGATCGTTTTCCTATCATTTCGATAAATCTCGTGATGTTAAAGATTTAAGATTTAAATCGCGACTGCATTTTCGATTTGAATTTTGAGACATTTTATTTCGATCGAGATATTAATTTGTCGCGTTAATGATTGATTCTACAAAGAATTTTCTCACATTAAATGGGCTTTAAAATCGTCTGAAGAGCCTTTTTAAGATAAGAGCTCGATGAGGATCTTAAAACCGCGTTTATTTCTGTCTCACTTCCGTAAGTACGACGTATCTCATAGTAAGGAAGAAAGAGAAGAATAGCAAACGGATAGCACTCGTTAAAATCACGAACAGCGGAACAAGCCTGCATGAAATTATGAACGGAGTTTATTTTCCCTCTTCTTCTCTCCCTTATCTTTTATATTAGCTTTATGCTGATCCATCATGTTTATCTACAGCGCGCTTAAACATTTTTTACCTCAATTGGTAGAGCATCATTAATATTTTTTTCGATTTTTAGATACATCAAAAAGATTGTTTTTGTCGAATGCACATTTTCGTAAAGAAGCCGTTCTAAGATCGTTACGCGAATAGAATACAGAAAACGTGAGAGAGACGATTCAGATTTCTTATATCTCGTGAATGACCGTGCAATTTCGTAAGCTGCTTCGAGCTAAAATTACCCAATTAGGGAAATCTACTCTGTTTATGCACTCTCATAAGGATTCTTACAATTAGCAGTTTTTTTCCGGACTTGAATCTTGAGAGTCTCTCTCTAGGGAGACTCTCTCGAGGTAAGGTCCTGACTGCGCGAGGAGCTTACAGCGGCGAATCTCATTTCTTCACATTCCGCGAGGGGGGCAAACAAATCGGACGAGAACGACGATCATTAGAATCACTACTAACTTAAAATGTAGCAAATCGCCATGAAATTGCAAGTAGTTCTTTTTTCTTTTCTTGACGTCAAATAGCGGCTTGACTAGTTCATGCACATTATTCCCATCCGCTTTTAAAGTGAATATAAAATCTCTTCTCTCTCTCTCTCTCTTTTTACCTTCCCCTCCCCGTCTCACTGAGGGAGTCGGTCTTACGATCTTCTCGCCGTTCTATTACTCGCTTCCACTCGAAACCCGATTTCTCTCGGCGAAAGATTCACCGAAATCCCAACCTCTCTTGCACGTCTTCTTCTTCTGCTTGCGTTCTTCTCCATCGCCGAGCATCCGTCAACGTCGCGGCAGAAAGTTCTCTGAAAGTAAGCGGTCTGTGAATTTACGTACGCGCCGTTCCTATGCATCCATGTCACAGTTCTCGCATTCAAAAATGCGGTAACAGTGATTCTGCTCGTTTGTATGTCACCATAAGGTACTTTTAAAAAAATACATTTGACGTTAAATATTTTTTACGCATGTAAAACGCCAAAAATTTCCACCCTAACGATGATAAAAAAATATGTTGGGCTTAAAAAAGGAAAATTCTACTCATTTTTTAATTTATTTATTATGTTTATAAATATATGTCGGTCTCTCTCTTAAGAAAAGAAAAAAAAATTCTAAATTTATTATAATTTATCTTTTACTATTTTATTTTCGACTTTCATCGATATGACACCGAGACGGAGAGAATACAAATGTTATATTTTACGCAAATCTTACGCGAAATATCACAGCAATATATGCAATCAGCGTCTAACAACGTACAAACATTTGCGTTTATATAGAAGAGAACCATTTTAATTTAAAGTAAACGCTTCGCACGAAGAAATCGGGATAACTCTGTGAATAATCGCGATCGAAGCCATTGAAATTGGAGCTTTAGTCGCTAGTTGCTTTTATATCTTGCGGTGCAGACGGTATCGTTCTGTGAGAAATACCGCTATGCGTTCTACCCTCAGAGCGTCGGGGATGCACCTTCCGTCTATTCTGCTTTATTTGAGTCAACGTTAATCTTTCATTTTACACAGAAGAAAAATGTCTTCCGCGTTCTTCTCCCTTCACTTCCAGGCCAAACCTCCGATGCGTTTTTATCGAACCACTTTATCGGCATCGTTCACGCGCCGACTTTTACCTGCCCTCATCCTCTTCATCGATAAAGCAAGTTTAATCATTGTATTGGTGTCGTTGCCGTCGTGTCATCGCTGAAACTTTTATGAAAAATATACGTAACACAATTCTAAAATAATATGACAAGAATTTGCCGGTGTGTTTATTTATAATTCCTTAATTTTTTAATATTCAATGCGAATTTTGTTAATTAAACTTTTTTTATATTGAAATTTTATTGAAATGAAGATGATTTGAAAACTTAAAGTTTTCTATTATCTATTTAAACTTATAAACATTTTTATTGTTCTTAATATGAAAATTCTATTTCGACATTTTTGTTATAGAAAGAAAAATTAAATTAATCGCAGAAAATCGCTATAAAAGAAATTTTATGATTTCAGAATCGTTCTATAAAAAATGTGCCACGATGTTCTGCTTCCATCATTTTTTATCAATGTTGCGATCATTATATGGAATTTATAATAAGACAGATTTTTATGCTTTTTATACGGAGAGAACGTAGAAAGCTCTGTCATCTTTGTGCATTGTATTGTTTTCGTACCGTCGGAACTCATTTGGACACGCGTTATTTTTAAAAATAATCGATACCGTCTGTCGCTTCTAGCGCATATTGCAAGCTGCTGCACCAATGCTGGCTCTAAATGTTTACATGAGTCGCGTTTACATGTATAGTAGTTTTCTACGTATATGTACAATATTCCCGACTGTATTCCCTGGCGATAGTGAGTATAACAGGACTGAAAAAAATAGACAATAAAAAAAGCGGTCGTCATATTTTTGCACAGAAACAAATGGAATTCGTAACTGTAGTAAAAAAATTTAGCAGCGAAATATTCTGGCGACAGCAACTGTAGGGCTGTAGATATGTCAACGATGCAATCTCAGAATATGTTGTTAATAATTTAATACAGTTGGATGTTTCCTCGTTTTGCTTTATTGTTTTTAAAATCACCTTGCAGACATAGAATTTTCTATCTTGTGTTGTGAGTTGCATTTTTTATTTGTTAATTTATTACTGGAAGAAAATGAAAAATAATGTGCTAATTTAATCACTAGCGCTGCTGTGTGTGTTATTTTTCCTCGGAATTTAAAATAATGCATTTAGATCGCATTTAAATCACGTACGTAAGTTTATAAATATATTTTAATGAGAAAAATAAATAGGAATGATTAGTAGGCAAATATCACACAGATTATGTGCTTCTATTTTAACCTTGGCTTTATTTCTATTTTTTAACATTATTTTAGGATGTCGTAGATCTGTTTACACGTATGTTTATTGTATATATTGTGTATTGAAAATACAAACTTAAGAAAAAAATATAAGAGAATATTATGTTAACGGTTTACGTCATCCAAAGTGCCTTAGTTATTTATCGCTCTTATTAATAGCGCTTTTGCAATTGTAACATCGTATGGAATTTATATAAACAGTTTTATTTATATTTTATCATTTTTATTCGATGGTACAATGCATTTATAAAATGCATTTATAGATTTTTGTTATAATGCATGATATTATATTTATGTTTGTGGAAATATTCTCGTTAGTGGAAGCAAAAAAGCCACATGGAAATATGTGCTAAATTTTATAAATATCTTGTTAGATTCTTATTGTATATAAATTGAATTTTTCTGTTTTTTTTACTTTTCGATTTTTATTGTTGCTTATTTTACAAAATATTTTATAAGTTATATTTTACAAAATATTTATTTGTTTGTCTTAATGTATATGTGAAAAGAAGATTTATATTGAATTATTCGTGCTCCAATACTGAATAATGTCCGCATACGTGTTTTAATAGAAGTACCTCGTAGCTATTAAAATTACAAGAGCATTTCATTAAATTGAGAACATTAACATTTATGTGACATTTTAAACAAGTGTTCAATCCCGATTACAAAAGATAAGCAAAATAAGCATCAATCAATTTAATTGAAATTTACATTATCAGCTGAATCAGAGAGTATTTGAATTATGTTAAATGTCATATCTCCTCCATTAATGTAATCCATTCAATTTTAGAAACACTCAGGAATAATTCAAGAAACTTATAATGGAAATATTTTATAAAATTATAAAGCAGCAATTATACAGCTTTGAACTGCACTTTAGAATATGTCAAATATAGTTTGAATTTATTACAATGCTTTTATTTAATGTTATATATGCTTAACACGGGAAAGTTATTTAAAGAATGCGTATATACCGCATTTCTTAAATTATTTGCAACGTCCGCAATACTGTATACAGAGTTTGCCGCTTAATAGCCACAAACATAGTTCTTGTTTTATTGTTTTGACACGGGTAAAGGAACTGTGGCGACGTGTCAATTATGCGAATACTTGGCAATAAAGTTGCGCCTTTCGCGCATTTGTCTGTTTACGCGTGTTAATAATTTTTTCACGCAGTGAAAAATGTAACTCGTTTTGAGCGGGCTTTAAAGTATCCGGGAAATGACAGGACAATTCCGTACACAGTGGCAATAAAATGTAATCCAGTAATACGCACGAACTTCAAAAAATGTTGATATACCATGAGCGTCCATTACGACGCGTATGAAGCATTTAATAGCGAACAAACATGTGGCAGGCCAATGAAATCGGGGCAGCATGAGTTGTACGTTTTGTAGCGTCAGTGTTTCCTTTTTTTCTTTTTTTCTGTTTTTTACTCGTGTTGAAAATTACTTTCAACATTTTACACACGCACATACATATTTCGCGTGAGAAGGGAGGAAATTTCTATTTCATATTACGTTCTACTTCATCATAATCTGATGATCACGTGAGACGTGTTAATTGACACATGATATTTCACGTTACCTGCTCCGCGGAGAATTGCAATTCATTCCGACGAATATCATCTTCCGTCATTAATCACGCGATACGTTACGGATTAATCGATTTTCGACAGTACTTTTGCTGTGTATTGCAAGAAATACGGGGAGCGAAACGCACGGAAAGATCGCGTTTTTGTTCGTTATCAGTGGCCGTTTGTCTTGTTTTGTCACAATGCTTTGAAGAGCGCAAGACGCCTCGCGCAAAGAATTGATCGCCAATATTTCGATTTGAAAAATGGAAAAAAAACGTCGTGCACATTCGCTTGTTTATGCATAGGCAGTACTAAGAAACGTGAAAATTGTAATCTGCATCGAGGATATAACTGAAGTGATGTCTGGTAAACGAGAGATATCGCGAATAAGAAGCTCTTTTTACTATGCTACACACAGCTATTTTAATTTAAGGTACGCTAAGCGAGCAAAAATAGAGTTTTTAACGCGCATAATTACAATCCAAGATCTATGACAAGCTCTTTTTATCGAACTTTTTATCGGATGATTAAAAATATATTCGTTGCATGTTGAAATAATGAAAGACTGGAAAGAGACTAATAAACTTTCATTGTATTGTGCTAGGAATTCGTTTTCAGGTAATTTAATCAATTATAGATAAACGAAAATAAAAAAAAATAGAATTGCATGTTGATTTATTCCTCGAAAATTTATTCTTTGAAAACGAGGTATGTACAGAATATGTTATCGTTATCAATCTGCATACCTGTGTGCAATGAATTCATAAATCGCATCCATAACAAGGCATATGTCGTTTATCCAATATCAAGCAACGTTATCTAGCATCTCATCATGCTGCAGTTTGTTGCTGTCTTTTTTGTTTAAATGCATTTCGGTGATGGATGGTTTCGAGAGTATAACTGTCGGCTTCGGAGCTCCACTGGAAAGGGGAACTCCGAATATGAGAAGCGCTTGCGCGTACTCGAAAGGCTAGAGAGAAAGTGAGAGATATGGCGAAAGTCAAAAAGAGAAGGGTAAGGAAGGTTGTCCTGAAGAAGAAGAATAGAGAGAAAAAGCGCAGGAGGCGGATTAGAGCGAAGGAGAGAAAAAGAGAACGAAAGGAGGATGAAAAGAGAGAGAGAGAGGAGTAAGAAGGAGAAAAGTAGAGAAGGACCGTTTCTTCACGGCCGAGCGACAACGCGAATCATTTTCCCTTAAAACTCCCTTTTACCCCGGGGCAGTCTTCCGTTTCGAAAGCAATTTGCTCTACCGAGCGCTGTGCTACGTATATCTACCCTACGCGGATCCAACGGACTGGTAAAAAAAAGGCTCCGGACTCGTTACGTTTCCCAAGAGAGGTAACTTCAGGGTGCGAAGCGCAGGAGGGAAATAACCAGAATTCTCTCTCCCTCTCACACTGTCTCGATGTAACCGCGAGAATAGACGGCCGTTTTCCATTAGGCTTTCAGGCATAGCGGACGCAATAACTTTCTCTCGATACGGACGGTAAAAATTCGTTTGACCGCAATTTGCCGCTTCTATGAATTATCGGCATATTGATTTATTATGTTGCGATACTGGACGACATTTCAATAGAAATGTCCGATCGTTAGAATCACTTTTCCTCGATTCAATTTCTCATCGCTTTTACATTCAACGTTTGAATTACAGAATATATTTTTGTTTTAGCTTCAAAAAGATGTCTCTATAAAAATGTTTACGTTATGTCTGATTAATTTGCATAATTTTCTTCATTGATAAAATATTTGTTCATTAAATTCGCTTACTGTTTACAGAAGAGGCATTGACCTATTAACAGACTTCTAATTAGCAAGGTAAATTAATGAATAAATAATTATTAATTATAATGTATACATTGCATACATAATAAGATGCACGTTTCGTTGACATCATAAATTAAATGTAATGTACATAAATATATACCGGCGTTTAATATTATTTTATCCATGATTATTGTTCGTCTGTGAAATGCATTTTACTCGTAGAATTAGATTTACATATATTTCTAAGCTGACATATCGACAAGATCATTAAGTATACTGTCTGCATACATTTGTTTGTTAATTATGGCAGATTCAGGCGACGATAATATTTTGCTCTATAGGAGATCACGCAACCTGTATGAATTGATCACGCGATTGCAACGAGGACGCGTAATGTCTAGTATTATATATGCCAGGGAAAGCTGGAAAGAGCAAATTATCAACTGGTATTCAGCGAAGGCGACAAAAGAATGTTTCTTATGATTGTAAAACGGAGGTCTCTTTCGTGCATATCATCGTGTTAGTTCTTATAAAATAAATCTAATTTGAATATTAACAGTATATAAGTAGGCGTTGTACAAATAGCAGTGTAAGGCATTGAATATTTATTTAATTTCGACACAACAAGACATATATACGTATATGTGTGCTCTCTTGCTTTACTAAAAGATTTTGTTTCTAATATTAAAATAAAACAAATTTTCTGCAAATATGTCTTAGGTTAAAAATCTTATTTATATTTATTATATTCTTTCATTCGTTAAATTTATATTATGATATTAATATAAACGAAAAATATAACAAAAAAGAATTCACTTTGTAACTAAGAAAGAATGATTAAGAAATTTCTGTTACCGCTATATTATGTGAATGACGTAAATTAACGCAACAATAAGATCTTTATTATCTTCACACGCAACACAGTTTTTTTTTTCACGTTGCGTTTATGCAACACCGGGATTGCTGTCGAAACGAGCATGGTCTTGGCAATCTGCACTCTCGCGACTGGCAGATTGCATTTCCTGGTTTCTTCTGCTCGAAAGATGGCAACGTCTGAGCAGTGTTCCGATTTTAACATTCGACGAATGCATTTTCGCGCGCGACGCTCCCTCAAACACGCGTTCTGTATGCAAAATAGAGACGCGGGAACGAGAGAGAGAGAGAGAGAGAGAGAGAGAAAATCGGTTTTGCATTAGTGATCGATAAATCCATTCTGTGTCGCGTACAATGCGTTTACTCCGCCAGCAAGCTTCGACGCACAACCATTTTCCACCCACGTGTCCCGTTCGCATGGTCGTGCGACGCCGCGATCGACGTTCCGCGCTTGCCTTCGTCGCGGAATTATTTCCGCGGGGCTTAGCAAAGCGAGAAAAACGACGTCGTCGCAGTCGTCGGTCTCTAACTTGGAGATTTTGCATGCACAAAGTTGGTTGTCTACGGGAGTCTTTGATGTTCGTCTTCCGGTCCGGACGACTGGCGATTCCCGTCTGCATCACCATCCGTCGACGTCGCGAGCATACCTAATACTTTTTCCGACGTTCTATGTCTTTCGCGTTTGTGTCGAATCTCTCTTGCTCGCATTGGGCATAGATAATATCCTTTAGCACATTAATCTACGTATTTTATATCGAATTTGTGATAATAGTATCGCATAATAATTATGTCAAGAGGTACAGATATGCTGCAAATATATAAATGTTAATTATATGTATGATAAAAAATAAAAAGTTAAGCTATTTATATTGCTTCTCTCTATACGCGATTTTAAGAATAGTATTAATTTTTTATTGACCCAATAAGAAACATATTTTAAAGATTGAATTTTTTAAGCGGATACGATATTTATCGACAGAGAATAATGTGGTTGCTTATTTTTAAAAATTATTAGATATTTTTTTATTCTATTTGCTAACGATTATGTATGCTAACGATCATTTAATGCAAATTGACTAATAATTATATATATGATAAGAAATTAAAAAATACTTTTAAGAATTGCTCTTTCTTTAAATAATGTTAAATAATATTTCTTTATGTTATAGTTGTGTATATACATTAATTATGTCAGTGATGAATGCATATTTAATTGATAAGGATACGTAGATGGATACTCATTACATGCCAATCTTATCATGTAGGTCAAGCTAATTGCGAACTAGATTATACTGCAATTATGGTGGCAAACAATGATAAACGACGTTCAAAGCTTGGCAACTCATAATTTGGTTTTGTGTTAATTGTATCTCACTAATTATTTCTTTTTTCTCGATACATCTTATCTGCCATTAGTATTGTTAGACGAGTAACATGTCTGTAATGGAAAACTTGATCTTTTCGAAATACTAAAATATATATATTAAGAATTGTATAATACGCTATATTGAATAATTGATTATCGAATTATCAGCCGTGTAATAGATAACTCCATTATCATATGATATAAAATGTTAACACAAAATAAAAATAATATAAAATTGAAACCTTCTGTCAATGATATTGTATACTTACAATTAATAAAATAAAATATGTAAAAAACAATGATAGAAACGATATCAAGGAGAGTTTACGAATATTGATCAAGGTTATTATAAGATCGCGATAGAAAATGCTTAAATAAATAAGCGCTACGCGTAATGCGCTTACTGATATATCACCGGCTTTATAGGAACGAGCAAACTCGTTAGAGAATATATACGGCAATAAAAAAGAATTACCGGGCGAGAATCCGATATTAATTTTCGCTAATTCTCGAAAATATTAACTATGGCTGATACGCACAATACACGTACGCATTAATGCAATTGCCCAACGATAGCACAACAGATAATACTGATCAATAGAGCAATTGCTCACATCTCCTCGATTCTAACGATCTCCACCTTTCAATAAAAGAATTTATCGATAGTAAACACATAAATCGTGCTTATATTTGGATAATTATTTTATTTATATAAAGCTGCAATTTTTTTCTAGGGATATCCGAACGATATTTCATATTATCAGAAACAGCAAATATTGTCAACTGTATAATTATCAGAAATAATCAAAATTTATCTGTATTTTTCAATTTGAATAAAATGTGTTGCGAGTCTAAATTTGACAGATTTTATTCTCTATTGAAGTAAAGAATTCATAAGAATTAGTCAAAGTGATCATAATGTTTTATTTTTGTTTTTTTAAATTTCGATATACCTTTGTGAAATATACCGATTTTGAATAAATCTTAGAAACTTATTATTAGATACAATTTTATTTTAATTATATATAATTTTATATACTGTGTAGCTGTAATTAAATTTGTTTAAATTTTATATATACATATTTATATAATAAACAAAAGAATCTTCTCTTCTTAACTTGCATCTCGCACTTTAATTTATCGCTTATCTCTTGCTGATGTGCACGTAACATATATAACGTTTTGCGGGCGGAAAGATGTGAAACTGAGAGAATATTGGAATTGTTTTCTCGTTAATGAACACGACTCGGCGGAATGAAGCGTTGAATCCGCTTAACGATGATACTGCGATGCTACTCTCGCATATACATGTCCTCATTTACTGTGCGTAAATACAAACAAATACACTGCCACACAACTGTAATGGAGAAGTAACTAATGTCTATCGTATTTGTATCGAACGATAACGACGCTTGATTATTTTCAATGCTCAGCTTTACGAAAGCTTTTATATATTTTTATTATAAAATTGATTGCTCCAAGCGCTTTGCGTACAGCTTTTGTGCGCGTTTCGACCTTTTATCTTTCTCTATAATTAAAATACAAGTTGCTTGTTATATGTATAGGGTTCAATCTTCATGCTCTATATAAGCCCATAATTAAAAATTAAGTCCGGTAATTCTGCTTTGATTTAGTCACGTTAAAAATACAATATTTTCAGATCGAAGAAGCTCGCTTTCGAATGACGCTTTACTTTGAACGCGAGGTTTTTCCTATACAACGGAAGAGATAATAAGTTTAAAAAGTTGACTGCCTGCGTTGCACACAGACCAAGAGATCTGTCGTTGTGGTAAAGCGACGAGGAAGGGATTTTCATTGTTCGCTTTCTGCCGATGTTTTCCCTCGTGTATACGCGACGAAAACTCACCTTTTCTACTTGACGCCAAGACTGATAGCTACCAGTCGTCTCAGAGAGCTTCAGAACGATTGAGTCACGCCGAGAAAAAGGGGCGCGGAAATATCACCATTGATTGCGTTCGCGCCTTGACGTTGGGTGTTGCCGCGGCATGCAAACCGCCCCCGCGGCGCGTCAAAGCGACTGACGTACCTTGTTACCCGATTCACACGGCTCACCTCGCGATGGGCTTTGTGGGGAAAATCCTTTTCTACACAAAATTCAATATCCACCTGGCGGCGCAATAAGCTCGGGAGCGGCTCTAGAAGGGCGCGCAATCCCAGAATCTGCGTGCGGTCTTATCGGCGGAATTCTTGACGTCGCGGAGAAAATTCTTTCGCAATTGAGGTGCGCCGCCTGTTCTCGATGCGGTTCGATGAACCCTACGATAGGAAGGCCGTGCCACGAGCTGGAAAGACGCTTGTATTACTCCGAATAGGGATGCACCGACAATATCCATTTCTCCCGATTATTAGTCTCTAGTATTTGATCTAATATCTGACCCCTTCGGCATTGTTTTCAGGCTACGTGTAATCTTCTGATGGATTGATCTGCGTTCTCATTCTCATTACGTTCATATTTCATTCGTTGTTTGTTTAAACATAATCACGCGCGATCCCTTGACGTGCAGCATGAAGCGTGCTACTAAGTCTAGAGAGCTTCTCTAAATGCTAATTCTAATTGCTACGCGTGTAAACATCGCGGATACTCTACTCGAGTTTAATCTCTCGTCGTGAGACAAGACTAGGTCTCTACTTTGAGATCGCGCTCATATACCGCGTGTGCCAAGATACGCTTTCACTCTCGCGCGTATTTCATCGTACGCGTGATTTGCGCGAGTGCATCTCTGTAAATATAATGGCACCCTTAGGGAAAAAAATATAATTAACAGAAGATAAATTCTCGCCTAAAGATACAACGTCTCATTCTGACTGTCGAGTGACAGTTGGTTACTAAACATCCATACTAAACATCCATATGTGTTATTATCAGTTCTTTTTTGGAAGGAATTTTTGATACGTTATATATTTACTTTTAATCGTCAATAGCAATTTATATCATTCGTTACGAATATTATATTCAGTCTTTTTAATTTTACATTTCTTTCTTCAAATTTATACATTTTTAAAATTCGTTACATTACATTTAATCTTCCTTTTAAAACAAATTTTTAGATGTTCATATTATTTAAACATAATTGACCTTGGTTATTATTTTTTAATATTCGACTTCAATGTCCGCGATACTGTCATGTGGCACAATAAATAATCCACAACTTTTTCCTTTTCTTTTTACATCCGCTTCTCTCTTCCGGTACAATCTAGCAGTTTTATGTTATATAATACGAAATTTTCCCTTCTCTTCATCTCCCGCCGTGTCGGCCGATGTCGCCAACGTCGCCGTCTCTCTTATCGGTTCTTTTTCCACTCTCCTAATGCCACTCAAAGCCAATATACCTTCCTACTTGCCCTCGTAATGGCCCATTTGCCAAAAAGGGCATTTTCCTCGGGGTGCAGCAGCGACATGCTCTTAACACCTGCCGTAATCGACTTTCCCAAGGTAGCTCTTTCTCACAGTAGCGTAATTTTTCGGTAAATTTAAGATCCAGTATGCGGCAGGGTGATACATCATATTCAACCGTCATCGTCTACTGCACTACCGTCTTTATCAGGCAGCACTCTCTTGCTTCGTTTAGCGTAATTTTGTCGCGACCATCGGTTCGTGTACGCGAATATATTCGCCCGAATTTATCATCGGGCGTTTCTTACGACGTGCGAGAAGAACGCGATGGAACGGGACGGCGGGATAAGGCGAGAGAGGAAATGTCGGACATTATCGCGACGGACGGAGAAGGCAGAGGATGGTAAAAGTGAAATTATGACTGCGCTAAGTCCGACTCGCCGTTTCCACGGCGCACTTCCCTACGCGACCCGTTTCTATAATGTAACGATGTGATGTATGCGCTCTCGCGGACCGGAGGCCGGCAAAGGCCGGGGATGAGTTATGAAGGCGGTGGGCCTGCGGACTCTCCCCTCCTCCTCCCCCTCTCTCTCTCTTGACGGAAGAAGCCAAGGGTGCATCCGGTATGTTTAACATCCGAAAGAGCCTCGGTCGAGTACATACTCGACCACGTACGCCAGCTTGAAGGGATCTTTGCATCTCGTGGAATTAATATATCGTCGGGACGTGGCGTCAGGTTCCGTCGTCCGCTGAGGCTCTTTCCAGTGCTCCCTTAATTTGCCGTTAATTAACCAGCGGGTATTCGTGCAATCCGTGTCCTTTTTGGAATTTTTAATATCGATATGAGACACGTGAAGGGGTAATCTTTCTTTTAGAAATTTTTTAAATTGTTCAAAAGAGCAGATTAATTTCTATTATTTTTTTATTAGATTCCTTTTTAGTCGGATTTAATATTAAAATGCTGAGAAAATGTGATAAAAACTTGAAATTATAAGCTTGATTTTTAAATAAATTTATACGTTATGAATCTTTGACGTTAAAAGCCTTACAAGAGATTTGATTAAGTTATACTAAAAATTTAATGAAAAATTAATAATCTTTCTAACGAAACTAGAGCTTATGAATAATTGCACGAGAATTAAATCTATATATTCTGATGAAAGATATAATTTAATATTTTTAATGAAAGATTCAATAATAAACCTTAAAGCATCAGAAGTGCTTAATTGACACGTGGCTATTTTCATCTTTTTTGTTCATTCAAACATCAAATTGTAAGTTATATATTTTACGTCTTGTTAGATTGGCCTTTTTTGCGCCAAATGTCAAGGGATATTCTCGCTAGAGACGAGAAAATATCTTGAGAAAATGAATACTTTGCAATTGCTATGAGACATACCGGGGGTTATTGAATAATAAATTTCTCGGGTTTCATTATGAAAAAAAAGATCATATTTTCAAATCTAATTGAAATATTTTTATACATCAATAACGCTTAGTACACATACTATAGATATATTATTTATGCTATTGTCAAGCGTAATTTTGTGCGTGGACTAACAGAATTTTTATCATTTATATAAATTATAAATTTTTTAATATAATATGCTTAAATAAATATTAATTTGAAAATTATATTCAACAAAATACAATGATGTGGTTTTATCTTTCTTATGTTTACATTTCTTTTGGACTCTTTTTTTGTCTGTTACATTCTAATATCAGAATACTTTCCACTTAATATCAGTTCACGAGCGCGCTTTCTTTACTGCGGTAAACGCGAAATCGTCATGAATATTTCACGAAAATGATGGCGCTGGTAGGAATAAAAGGCGAGGTGGGTAGGATTTCATCTCTCGTCGCGAATATTAAAATATCGAAGTAAGGTAAATGAGAGGTCGATTGGTGATGTTCGATGCGGAAATGAATCGCGGGATAGCGAGCGAGCGAAAGTAATCGAGAAGGAAAGGTCGATGATACCAAGAACAGTATCGCTTGATGAGTGCTACTCTTGCGGGAGGACGCGTATATGCATAATAATTGCATCGCAAATTAATCACGAATGCGGACTGATGGTATTCTCAGAAATCTCGTAAACCAACAACAATCAGGACGTCGGTGGCGCGATGCACTGTTTAGACAGTCGGAACCGCTGCTTAGATAATCCGAACATAATCCTAATTCTATTAAGATGGCGGCCCACTTGCCTCTGAAATCCCCGCCCAATCGGGCTCCGCGTATACGCTCTATTTGCTATGCAGAGTGGCTGCTAGACGTGATGGATATCCTGCAAGGTGAATTTCAAAATCCAAATTCACCGTGCCGCTGTATAAGCGTCTTCGTTAAGACTCCTTGCATTATTCCTTCTGATTTTAACCGATGTAAAACGTCATATAATCGTGGATGCAAAATGCGAGAGAAAGTGATGAGAAGTGAGAGAGATGAGAAAATAAAGAATCTTTTTCTTTTATAAAAAAAATCCTTAACTGTATTCAAGATTCCGTCGTTTAAATGACTAGCATGCTTGTACTTACAACTTTGTAGTAATTGGAGGCAATCATGCTCGAAATGACTTTTTTAAGCGCGCTGGAACATTTCCTTTGTACTTTATTCTCCTCGCTGTTCTACGTGCAAATCGTGTTTCTGGTCGTGTCCGGAGTTCACGTGCACACGCATGTTATCGAGTGATCTTAATTTCGTATTGTGATTCGCGATTGGCGCGCTCGTGGTATCGGTGGCATTTCAGTAACGCTCGCGTGAGAAACGCGAACCGACGAAAGTACTCGTCGCATTATTCACAATGATTTATCCCTAAAACGATGACGGCTCAGGGGTTACATCGCGATTCTCTCTTTCTTGCCGTTAACTGTAAAAGTCCGCTCGAGGATTAACGATCGATATGTTTGAAGTATGGCTCGTGTTCTGGCACGAGCTTCAAAGGGATTCCATCTCGATTTCCGTGCTTTCGGTTCTTCAAACGGAACGCATTATCCTTCGTATATCTGGAAATGCATTAAGCTACGTTCCGCGAATTTCTAAAAATTGGTTTCTACGACCCTTGTACTCTCTCAAGCATAAATTAAATCTTTCCTCCGAAAGTATCGGGATTACTTCAACAACAATGCACGCTATCTCTGTATTTGTCAATCGATAGCTATTTTTTAAATAATCTTGAGTTTTGAATATAATGCTACTCACAATATTCATCTGTCGCGTGGCTTGATTATCATCTTATGTACCACTGAATATTTCATTATTTTAGATTATAAAAAATAATCGCTATAAATATTGGGAACATGATCGCGTAAATAAGAGACAAATTGATCGAGTAAACGGAACTAGAAATAATTTTTACATACAGCTGTTTTTTTTAAATTTTTTTTTTAAATCTCTGATCTAAAACTTGGCGATAATTTTTATTCTTGACTTATAGCTGTAATTTAAAATTAATAAATGTTTTTAATTATTTAAAAGGTTCTATACATATATAAATTTTATCTAAATATTTCTTCAGTTTATATTGTACGTCATAGTTATTTTATGCTTTATAAAATAACACAAAAGGTACCTAATCATGAATGATATCTCTGGCGTTTGAGACGAAAGTTACGCAGACTCTGGGAGGGAAACCTGCGTAACGCTCTCGCTCGGTGCCAATTTCACGGGGAGGCACTTATCCCAAATGGCATAAAATGACGGGGAATTATTTACTATAGTCGGGCGAAGTAGCGAAAATTGGGTGCAGTCGTTCTAATTTCATGGTAGAGTAAGGATCTCAGGCGCAACCATTGAATGAAAGGCAGCGCGAGTTACTCCCAGCTGCCGTCTGCTTCTCATTTCTATATGTTTCATTCGACTCCTACCCTCGAACATCGATGTAGAGAGCTCGCAAGTTCGTCTTCTATGGCCAAATTTTGCCGTATTACCTGTATGTACGGATGCGCTTATTTAACTACTTTACCATGAAAGTCATGCGTAACGTTAACTTTGTCGCCTTCATTTTCATTTCGGAGAAAAATTGAATGAAAGTAATATCTATTTCATTAAGTCTGAATAAGTTTCTTGGGAAAAATAAAAAATGTAATATTCTTTCTAATAAAAACTATCAATGATTATTATAATTTAAATAATTAAAAGTTGAACTTTAAAAATCTAATAAAATGGTATAGAAAATATTTTTGTATATAAAAATAATGGTCGAACATTCTTTTATATAATAATACTAATAGAAAACTGACGTACCATAAGAGTTTAACTTTAAGACGAGAAACAGAGATGAAATTTGCTGATTGCTTCATCTTGATTCTACAATTATTCTTTTGTCGTACCGACCATGTCGAAACTTTTACCGCGGAAACTTTTTATTCCCGTCTTTATTTCATTTTAAACACATAATATATCTTTATAAATAATATTTGTTAGTAAAATAATCTAAATGTATCTAATTATGTATGAACATGTAATAAGCTATACACGTACACATATGCATGTATATGTGTGTGTGTGTATATAGTATGTACATAGCTTATTCTAAATGTATGTAGATATTCGTAGCATTCTCCACCATGGTTGCTCTTTAATGATATTCTGGGAACATGTCCGTTACGCCGATTGATGTCGGTACGTAATTTGACTCACACCGGTTGCTTGGTAATGTTCGATACTCAATTTCCGAATGTCCTCCATCAGTGTCTGCTTTGATATTGATCCAATTTGGAACGCTAATCGTGTATTGAGCGGTTAAATTATTGCATTAGCATTGGCAGATGACTGCATTGCGAAGTTTTCATGGCACACTTTTAAGTTTGAGGATGTAGTATGTGATTATTATACATCGCTTGAAATATTATTTGCACTTTTCATGGTTAGAGAAACGTGTATTAATTTATTCCACACACAGTTTGTACACTATATATTTGTCACATTTATTAAATAAAAATAATAGGATTATATTCTTGTGATATTTTATGTCTCACTTTTTAAGAATTTAATTTTGAGATATGTATAATATATTAAGGGCAATTTACTGATATCTTAAAAAATATAAATGATTGACATTTATTAAAAAAATATTTTCATTTATGTCAAGAAATGTTTTTTGTATTATGATAAAATTAAGAAAAATTTGTTTATTTTATTTGTATAATTTTATCAGAAGAAACTGCGCTAGAAATTCTACTTGTACTCTAAAGGTCCGCAATTTGGGCGCCACTAGCATGCCAGAATCAAACAGGATGCTTCGTATATTGAATATGGGCGCGCGTTCAGCCGATACCGTTCCGGAATAGAACTATACTAAGCTTGCACAATATCCTTTGTATTACGCGTAAACCTGCACGCTTCTGTCGATCGATCTTGTTCAACCTTGCTGATTCCGGCGTATCCACATATGGATTCACATATAGATTCGCGACGTGTTACAATCACGCTAAGTTATCGCAATTTGCATCTCACGCATTACACATGTACACACACACACACATACGAGTGAGGTGCAAGAGCATAGAGAGAGGAAGAGTAACTTTGTAGAGTGGAAGGGTAACTAAAAAGAGAGAGAGAGGAGAACTTGCGTTCAACTAACGAGTTTGGTCCCGCTTTAGCGAGATTCGTTAAGAAAAGAGAAACGAAGAGAGCGAGAGCACCCTTTCTATGAAATAGTTGTAGTTAATTATATTAAGCATTTATCGAACAATTATAGCACACGCAAAAGTTGAGCAAAAAATTAATGGAGAATTTTATCGATTTTTTAATCTCGTTCGTAATCCTTTTCAACCCTAAGGCCAAAGTTTTAACGTGATGCACGTAATCACCTTGTATAGAGACGCGTATATGTGAAAGAGAAGCAATTATTCTGGTATTTAATGTGGTTACGTCGAGTGGTACTTGATGCATACAGATAGAATGACGCGTCATGAGGACCGCGGAGTATGCGTTACAATTTTGTCGAATGGAATGCATACTAGCAAAAGCATGCTTATAACAGAAATTCGTAGAATTTCCAATGAATTGCGGTCTACTGGCTATAACATTCCTTACCGCACAAAATTTCATGTCTCGTTCCGCATTTATCTAGGAGCATAAAGCATGTAATAGAGGAACGAAATATTTATTACAAACGGTGAATTAAATGTAACTGAATGGCTTTTGTATCAATGCAATCAAATTGTAGCTTTAAATTGAGGCATTTTGTAAAGTATTACGCTTTGAAATTATATATGTTAAAACAGTTTAATGTTAATTTATCCTTTCTAAATATAACGCATATAATAAGTAATAGTCTGTTTGATATTATTACTTTTTTACATAACTATAAATGTATATGTATTATTAAATATTACTAATTAATAGTAAATTAATAGTGATAATTGATAGCAAAATTTTGTATTAACTTATTGAAAATAGCTTATTTATTCAGGAAATTAAGATTTACAATTATAAAATAAACTTTACATTATTCTTATACTTTTATAGAATAGTATATTATATATTTTATATAAAAATATTTCTCCTTCTCTTGGTATTAATATAGACTTAATATTTTTTATGTGTTTATGTATATTTTTTTATATAAAAATTACTCACAAGAGAGTTATTCGTATATATTTATGAATTTCTTTATTTCTTTATTTATAAAAGCTTTCATTGCCATGTTGTTAACTCAACAACTTATCTTTTTATAATAATTTCGAGATATATGTAATAATTGCAATATTAGTAATTGAAAGAATGTGAAATTCACCGATCTGCTATTAAGTATAATCATAATCAGTGATTATATTTATCATATTATATTTATTATATTTATATCAGTTGATTATATTTCCATCAAACTTTGCAATTTCATAGGCATTAGGCATTAGTTGAGAAAGATTTTTATTTTATTCGATGTTTTTATTTTAATGTTACGTATTCTTTATTATACTTGATACTAAATGGAAAACTAGATGTTATCATCATAAGAATAGAACAAATTAAGTAAATAAATTAGATAGAATAGATTAAACTATTCGCTTTCATAAAATCTCATAAAATTGAATAACTAATAGGTTTATTTGTATTTTAAACCAAATGCTTTGCGCTCAAGATATATTAATTGTTGACAGTTCTTGTCGCAAAAGAACTGAAAGTGAGCAATCGATTTAACTCGTGTATCACGTATTTCATTTTGCTTTTATCTTGTGCAGACCCGAAATATAAAGTTGCTGAAAAGCATTCGCGTTTCGAGATTGATCATTACCCTCTAACATTTTCTTGTATGACCCGCAACTGGATCTTTTTTTTAAATTTTCAACGTTTACGACGGTTACGAGCTATCGTGGGCGTGAATGATCCTGAAAATACGTCCTCGCGAGAAATTGCGAACCCTAAGAAAAATCCTTTCATTCTGTAGGATGAAATCTCGAAGCGAGAGAGAAAAAGCTTTTCCGTCGGAAGTTCTGATCTTTGCGAAACGTGGTCTCCGTGAAAGTCGATCAGATTGAGCATTGTAACTGGATAAGGGTGTCGGAAGTATATATAGCGTCTTTAAGACACGTGCGAAGGCGGAGGACGGCAACGACCTGTGGCCCTACGGCGTCTTCACAAGCTGTGGCACGATGTGCTTTCTCACCGGCCATTTTGCTTGATCTCTAAACAAATTTATTAAACCGGAGACGCGCGCGATATGGTGCTATGCTCGCGGAAATTGAAATTAGACGCGCACGACCTAACACTTCTTTTTCCTCTCTCTTTCTCTTCCTCTTTTTTTTATATCGCAAACTGCATCGACCACAAAGCACTTACATCATCTCAAGTTCTTCCTACTATATCGCACGATGTTTTACGCGGTTCCATCGCTTTTCTGATCCTTCCTCTATGCGCGTGCAGTCGTTGCCGTTACTACGGCAACCTTAATTGGAAATTTCTTTGTGCGTACCCGTAAAGTTTAGGGATGTAATAACTTAAAGAAGTAATCCCACTTGTCAAGGTTATCGTACATTCTCTTTTTCTTGTATACATTTTCAAAGCTGCGAAATTTATATTGTAGCGCAAATAATTCTTTTTCAGGTAAATTATTTAATTTTTACATAATATGCGAATTTGTTTTTGTTACAAATTTATTTTGAGACAAATAAACAGTTATTATAAGACATCTTATTTTTGTAATAATATAGTAAATCAAATAATATACACAAAGAGAAATATATATACACTGTATTCAAGTAAATATTACTTGTTTTAAGTAAATTATAAGTTTGTATATCCGCAAATATATCATAAGTTCATCACAAGCATTAAATTGAATTGAATATATAATTGAATATTCTGAATCCTAGTAAGTGCATTATTTTAGTCAAGAATATTAAATTAAAACAAAAATTTGGTTTGCTTATTACATAGAGGTGGCGTAAAGTGAGTTTGATTTTTCTTTGATACAATATTCTTGAAGAGAAAATAAATTCTTCTTTTGAGGACATGATAATGAGATTTTCTAACACTTGTGATGAGTATTTTAAGACTATTATCAAGAATATATTTTTTGTCGGAGAAAACTATTACTTAAAAAAAGAAAAGTAAACTAATCGCTTTTCTTAACAGTAAAATGATTTTTCTCTGTGTAGTAATCAATTAATATAGTAAATCAAATTTATTTAGAATTTTAAGTAATACAATGAACTGTTACTTTTTTTTTGATTTTACTTTATCTAATTATTCATTTATTTTGTTTTATTATTTGCTTACATTGAATGTGAATTAAATTGAATGTAAATTAAATCATATTTTATTAGATGTTAGTAAATATACTTTGCAAGTAATACAATTGTCCGTAAAATATTATTTAAATATTATTTAAATATGAGATTTTTATTAATTTATTAATTTTATATTCGTAAAATATAATATCGTATAAATAAAATGATTAAATTATAAATATATGCCATACGATATCAAATGTATCTAAGTTTAAATTTTATGCTTTTACAACTGCGTTATAACTGTGCACTAATAGGAATTACAGTCAGAGGAGAAACTTAACCTTTATAATCCACTAAATTCACTACGATTTAATACAAAGGAAATTACTTAATCACACATAGATTACCGTTGATTATCATAACTAAACAACAGAAGCGGATGAGATTAGCAAAAGATTCACAATAAACGAGATAGCGACATTTAAATCTCGCTTTTTGTTGTCGTAATTTATATTTTAATATAATATGTCATCAGAATTGCCGTCCGGATACGTTTTATTGCAGATGTGTAAACAAATCAAACATTGGCTAATGTGATGAAGAACTGAATATCGATGGATTCTATGGAAAATGAAATGTTTTCGATAAAAACAAAATATTTGCATTAGTAAACTCTGATGTCTGAGAAATTTCTTACCTGCAATTTTGAGGGAGGGGAGGCGGGTTAAATATCAATCGAAGTCTCAAACACAACATCGATTGCAAAGCGACGGGCCGCGGTGAAAGCGTTACCTATATCGAATGCAATTCACTTCGTCGAGGCTCAGCTCTGGAGTTGTACCGATCGCATGAGGAGAGGAGAAGAGATTGGTCGCGAGTTGAAACCGCCGTTTGAGAGGCCCCTTAATTGCAGCACAGAGGAAACTTCTCTGGAAACTTTGGACACTCGAAGCCCGCAAAATGTTGCGACACGGGGCAAACCGTAAATACCGTGGGACTGCTGAGTCGCGGCGCTCTTCCGATGGCCGATCTCTTAACCCCGTTCAGAAAAACTTTGCGGAGGAGATTCTCCAAAGCGGCAAATAGATTCGTGAGTTCTCAATGGTTCCGCGGATTAACTTCGCGCTCTTTCTTACTGGTTCGAGGCAGCCGTGAGGCATTCTGTTTTATTTCATCGAGTCTCAAATATAGCCAAGATTTACGAGAGACCATTTCGATCGACGTAGTTTGCAGCCGCATGATTCCATTCTGCGAGTCTTTGGCGGAACTTATTTGAGCCGCGAATTGGGAGTATCCATTTAATACAACGAAACATCAGATCTACCTTTTACAATTTATGCTCGGGTCGCCGATATATCCTGTAACTTTTGAGCGAAATACCACGATATCCATTTTACAGTTTTATCGCAAAAATCGTCTTATATTTATTTCATAGAGTGAATTTTTTATTGTTTCAATCTTTCTGTATTTTAATGTAAAGTAGAAAATGTATCGAGCGAAATAATCCTTGAGATTTTTTTGTTACTTTAAGCATTTTATTGTATAAGTTTGAATCTCTTTTTTAGTTTTAAATTTAATGAGAAATGTTAAAAATATGTCTATGAAAATTTATAACTTTTTTATCGAAATATCTTTAAAAGAAAATTTATAACTTTTTTTAATTTATTAGATATTTTTAACAAATTTCTAATGCATTGCTCTTACTGTGATTGTGTTCACAGTTAGATAATTGTAAAAAGATTACTACACTAGTTAGATAATTGTAAAAAGATGTATTAAATAAAAGAGGTGAGGAAAACATGCACAAACAGGAAACAACGATAGATAAACGAAGAGAGTGGACTATGAAAGAAACAGTCGTTTACTCAGTCCCAATGAGTCTATAGACATTATATACAATACTTCCCCGGCATCATAGTAGACCAGAATGATAGATTGTCAAGATAGGTGTATTAAAGAGACTCTAATAATCTTTTTACTGCAATTTATTCCGATTAAGTTCATTATTTGGAAAGCATAATTAATACTAATTAATAAGAATCTACGTGTCTTCTTGTGCTATATCTTAATACATAATATTTCTGTACAATTTTCATGATACATTAATGCAAAACATATATTTAAATAAATAATGACATATAGAATGAAACTTTATAGTGAGCAAATGATATATTTAAAAATTGTATAATAAATTATATGTGCTTTATAAAAGATCCATAATAGGCTTGTACTATTAATGTCAATGCCGGTGACAGGGAGGATTGAATTTAAATTCTGTCTACGTAAGCGCTGATGCAAATAAGGAAAATGCTTAGCTTTCGTTAAAATAATTCTGTTTGTATGTGTGAACGTAGTGAAATAATAATATATTCTTCACATCATAATTCAAATTCGAGGGAGCCGCGTGATTAAAAAGAGGAAGTATAACCGCGATGCGGGAAGCGCAACGAAGATGAAGCTTTGTAAAAAACGTAAAACCATTTGGCCGATCTCGAATGGGCGAAATTTAGTACTTTTGCGAACGAGCGGGAGAGATCGATAGCTGTCGAGTTGCCTTTATTAAGTCCTCTCGCAGCTTCATCCTACGGGCGCAGTGCAAAAACCGTCGTGTAAGAGAGGTAAGAGAGGTGAGATTGGTCGGGTGTTAATCGATAGGGTCGTGTGTGGTGTACTTGCGTGACGACTCGATAATTAATTGGCTCGTAATACATATGCGAGGACTGCGCACACATTTTTGCGATCGTTGCAGCGAAGCGAAACCCTAGTGGCGTTATTTTACGTGTATATGCACTCGACGGAATTTATTGTAACATTTGACTTCCGCGTGAAATGTACATATATTTCGGCGACAAAAGATGATTCATTAAAAGTATATCGATGTAATAACGCCGATAGCTGTGTCGATGCACTTTATAGCAATGGCAACGAGCAAGCGTACAATTTGTATTGCTGAAAAAATACAATGGCGAAGATATTACATCTCGTAGCACAGAAATAGCGCGAAAAGAAATCAAAAGGGGATTGTGCTTTAAAAAATTATAGTACATATATCATGAACAATAATATATATGATTACTAAAAGAAATCTTTTTTTTATTGAAATATTTATGAAGTATTTTATGGAAATATTAGGGCATTCTTGTTTTAAATACTAATTTTTTTTTCAAATATTAAGAAATCAAAGGCGTATAAGAGCCAAATGCGTGTGATCGTGCGACAGTTTCACAGAAAATTAATTTTTCTGTGAAACTAATATTTGTGCACAGGGCACGGATTTATCTTGGTTAAACCAAGTAAAATTTATAATTTCAATTCGAGATTCTTTAAAATACCCCTCTTACCCCCCAAAGAAGTTATAGGCGAGAAAAATAACAGGCCGAAAGTCGCTGAATCGGGAATCGAACCCGAGTCTTTCGCTTGCCGGGCGACTGCTCTTACCACTGAGCTAATTTTTTTTTATATTGCATATATGTTAGACATTGAAATATGTTCGCGCATTAAACTATACACATACAAAGCGTCGCGTTGTAATATTCTCATCTGATATTCCCCAGGGAACATCGAATATACGCGCATTCTTCGTCGCAACGATATATCGCATGGGGTTAAATCATCGCGATAACAAGCTCCGCTTAAACATATATGTATATCGTCCTATGCTGTGCACGCGTTCGTGAAATTTTTCTGTCGCCGTCGCGAGAGATACATGGCGGACATAACGTGTCACAGCAAAGTTACGCGGTCGTGAAAATCTTTTGCCCTGGCAAAATTGCGATTCCACGGTCGAAAAAGCGTTCCTTGCCAAAGGATATTGTCTGGTTAATACCATATTCAACTGGGGAGCGAGAGAGATGATCCTCGTGTTTTTTTAGTTTGTTACTTTTTTTATCCCCAGCCAAAAAAACGAAAAGCATCGCGCGTCAGTTCGCTTGTCCAGTCTGACTAGTCTTATCAGACTGTCCCTTTCTCGTATTGTTTTTTTTTTGACGATTGTTGTCTACGCGACTCAACTTCTCCGCCATTCAAGATTGCCGTTTGCATTGAGCACTTTACACACAATACACGATGTGGTGGCTCTTCCCTTTAGCTAGCTTGAAAATTGCACAATGAAATGCTCGCTCGTTTTACCTTTTATTGAAGTAGAATCTGAATATCGACAGGAGTGTAGATAATTTTGTGATTTTTATGTGAGTATAAATACGATTCTTATATTATAGCACGTACACGTTGAACTTATTTTCAACTATCATAAAATTAAATCGTAATAGTATGACAATAATTTTTTATTAAAATAATAAAAATGTTTGGAATTATTTAATAAAAATAAATCAGAATTTTCATAAATATTATAATCAGAATCAATGCATTATTTTTTTCTTAGGTATTAATTAAATAATAGTTATAATATCTGATTACTGTTAAGTTATAGCCGAGTTAATAGAGAGGTATCTTCTTTTATATAACTTCTCTCTAAACGTTATTAAATTTTTCATGTATACGGTTTCAGATACTCGTATAGTATTCACCACTAAAAGGAAATGCTATTGATCGACATTCTATATAGATATAGCATTTGGCATGGATGTACACATGCGTGGCAGAGGTAACTTGAAAAGAAAAAATATCAGGATGGCGTCGCTATTCAGAATAAGAAGCTTGTCTTCTTGTTTGTAGACAGCACTTGCAATGCGATAAAGTCAAATGCAATCCAATTTGATACATGAAATGATTCGAAAGTCAGTGTCTCTTCTCGATCTAGATCGAAATTGCATTTCATTCTATTCTTATGTTAAAATGAAGATAATTTATATTTTTTATTTAACTAATTTGACAGTCATCATCAGAATGTGGCACAAATTTCTATTTCGAGATATGTTATTTTTGTTTATAATGCCAACGATTGAAAACAGGATTTATTCGATGCGAGAACAATTATGCATGGAGCTAATGCATATTTATCTTATTTTCGCCTACTTACTATAATTGGTTTATTATGAAATTTGTATATGTTAGTTATCATTTACTTTCAAAAGCCTGGAGTTGTGGCATTTAGATATTATTATTTTTTTGATATTATTATATATATACATATGTATCTCTTTATCAGAAACTAATTATGGCATATAATTATGAAACATCTTTTTGAAACCAATCAACTATCGCCGCAGGCTAATGCGTATACACAATGTACATGTAATCCTAATCCAGATTTACTCCTGGTCAATGTACCCGTTAACGTTGTTCGATCAATACAGCAGCATTCAACGCTCAATGCTAATTATAATTGGTTTCAATTCGCCTTGGGCGTGACATTGAATCGGTTCGTGCCGAAGATATAAGTATTCTCAGCGTTGCGACATATTCGTTAGGTGTTAATACCAGGATGAAGCTTGGGTAAGAACCACGCACCAAGATTAATGTCGAGATTTTATACCATAAACTTTTAATTGATTGTTAATTTTATATTGATCTTTTATTCAATCTTGTGAGAAAACAGATAAGTTTCTGAAACAAAATAGGACACAAGAGTGAAAGTTTTGAGAACTCTTGATGTATTATCGATAAGCAAGGCAAACCATGTACAACAGCTACGTAGAAACGCCGTTAAGATTTTGATTCAATAGCTTGTGAATTTTTAATCCTTTTATTTTTTTATTTAATGTTCATACATCTTGTCACAAGATACGTTTCGTCATAAGATAAGTTTCTCTTCTACGCATCAAATATAATAGATATACAATATTATCGAGTACATTTTATGTACGTATACATGCACATATGTATATATGATGTTATATTGTGTATCACATTGCACAATAATTTGTATTACAAAGTTCATACGTTACAAATGAGATATTGTGACGGAGTTAATGAATCTCTATTACATTATCACATAATGCAGGCATTGTTGTATGCATGTAACGAATAAATTCGTATATAGCTAAATGCATCGCATATTCATCTCTGATAGTTTTTACTGTAAACTGTACAATCATAATTAAATTAATGCTACCAGGGATATGAGATTGCTTTGTAAAATTCCTGGATATCGTGTATTTATAAATTATTGCTTTATCAAACTAATAATGTGCGAGCACGAAATGTATCAAGCAACAAAACATGCAACGAAAAATTTTTATCACGAAGATGCACCGAGTTTCTTCTGATTTTGCAATGTAAGTTCGTGCTAATGTAGATAAAATCAATGAATTTACACGATGTTTATCTACATCGTTGGTTCTCAACAATATGCCTGAGGAGATGCCTAACTTGTAGAAGAGAAGTTCTCGTGTTTGAAGAAGCTCAATTTTGAGATTTTATACCATAAACTTTTAATTGATTGTTAATTTTATATTGATCTTTTGTTGAATATTGTGAGAAAACATGTGTTTCTGAAACAAAATGAGACACGAGACTAAAAGCTTTGAGAACTCTTGATGTATTATTGATAAGCAAGGCAAACCATGTACAACAGCTACGTAGAAATAGTTGCATCGGTTAAGCGATAAACCCTGTTCTTGTATCTTCGTGAAAAGGAAGTTGAAGACATCGATCGAACGGAGGCAGGTGTTTCAGCAAGATTAGAACTGATCATGATTACGTGCAGTTTCTACTTTCTGGAATAGAGATTGCGCGTATTGATTATTTCGCTCAGATATTCGTCAAATAAATAGTAAAAAATAGACAAAAATATTGAAATATAATAAATTTAGTCTCTTTCTCTCTAAAGACAGAATTACAATTACTAATCAATTTTTAATCACTCTAAAAACGGAATTACAATTACTAATCAATTTTTAATTTGTATATTTTATTTTTTGTATTTTTCATAAATCCGATCTCCCGCTTTGCTGAAATATTGTGAAATTATTTCAAAAAGAGTTGAAGTTCCACAATCAAACATTTTCACTGTAATAGCAAACTGTAATTTCGTAATATAATTTGGCTTTGAGAACGCTCGATACGTGACAACGAAGCCTCGTGCGCAGCATCTTTCGCACGAGCACGCGTGAACTTTGCATGTGTCATAAGGTGTCTAGGTACTATAATAACATCCTCTGAGCTCTCGATATGGGAGCGACATGGAGCGAGAATCGAAGGGAATTAGTTCGAAGTTCCACTTTCCAAATGGGAAATCGGGCGCGTTATCCCGCAACGACGCTCGTAAAGCGCGAGACGAAGTTTCTTACGATCGTGATGCGATGGGATAAAAGACTTCGGAAAGCAATACAGGCGTGGCACATTGCGCGACAAGCAATATATATATATATATTGTCTATATAGAGAGAGAGAAAGAGAGAGAAAGAAAGAGTTAAGCATCGTAGATAGATAGACTAGTTCCTGGCGAAAGTTTTTCCCAATCAGCGATACTTTTATCCATTGGCGCTATTCCGTGCGACTTACATTTCCTAAAGACAATTAAATTGTCTTAAAATATGATTTATTTCTATTGTGCTTTCCGTATAGAAATACGCGATAAAATAATGTGTTAGGTTTTAGATTAGAATAATGAATAAGACACAATATGTGTGTCTTTGAAATTGAACGAAAAAAAATGCAAAACTAAACTGGCAATTGTAAAAAAAGATTTTTGCAAGTCAATATATTTATTTACATCGGATTAATTGTAATATTAAGCTATTATTTTATAGAAAGGAGATTTAAAAATTTTTATTTCTAAGGAAACGAAAAATTATTAATGTAATTGCATAAATGTACTTACATTACTGCTTCTATATATTTATGTATAAAATTTTTGTATATACACAATTTTATATAATTTAGTGAATATTAATTTTCGATATTAATTTTTTCAATATTAATTTTTCGGATATATTAAGAGTTCTTTCTGAAATTAATAAATTGTTTATATCAATAGTACAGTTGCTACCAACATTTTAACAGGTTACACGATTCCACATACAATCCGATATCGTATATTGATATTATTATTACACCGAGTATATTAGCAAGTGGCTTGTAGACTCCGAAGATAATCTTGAAGTGCGATATATAGACGGTCTGATGAATAGGTGACTCAACTTGGATGACCTGCACTGAGGATCATCAAGTTGAAGCATGTTCGACAGATCGCGGGCATCCTTCCCTGAATATCGTGTCGCACCATTCCGGATGCCCAGAATGTGCGCATCAATTAGTGGGATAATCTCGTTGTTTAGATCGATTACATGTAGCCGTCGGCGTATCTAAGTGTTTCGGGCGAAATGGTATTAACTTTGGCTAAACAGAAACTTATGAATACATCACCATTAGCATTTTCCGTTAGGATTTAGTTTCTCTCATATTGTAATTTAATATGTTTATAACAAACATATTTATTTACAAACATATTTACCTCTTTGCGAGATAATTTTCAGTATAAAATAAAGACTACAAAAATTTTATTCCTTAACAAAAACATCCGTGGATGAAGATATACGCGCAAATATTTATCGTAATGATATGTTATATTAAATCGCTAATTATACAATAATTTAATGAAGATTTATATTTTTCAAAAGAAAGATAACACAACATTATTTGTTTTCCCGTATAATTTAAATCATTTATATAGATAAAATCATATGGATAACATCAATTTCAAAGATAAAATTTTTCAGAAAGATATAATTTTCAATTGGCTGAATTTCAGAAATTATATTTTGTATCGCTTTAATATGTTTTACATGTAAATATCTAAATTATCTTTTCGTTATACTCTTTTTTACTAATTAAAACGCTTTTTTTATACTTACTACTACTAACTTTAGTGGAAAATTAGATTCTTACCACTTGATATAACATAAGATAATCTCATTTTTCCATAGTAGCAAGATTAAGATAAAATATCTACACGAGACAGTCAAGTAGATGAGATATAAATACTATTCTTTAATAGAGAAAAATATTTATACATGCATATACATACACACGATTATACACGTACGTGCACGGATATATTTATAAATGTATAATCGTGTGTATGTATATGTATACGCATGTACGAGACAAACGGGATTTTGTACGATAACAAGTTACCGTAGAAAATCATACATACAATTTATACAAAGATTGATCTCAAACAATAAATTAGGATACTTAAAAACGGATATAACGTGCAATAAATATTGTGTTTATCAATTTTGCCATTTCATTAAAAGTGTTTCCCTTGAAATGTTGCACTCTGACGCATGATGTGTCTTGTAATTTTTAATTTGAAAGAAAATTTATACGCATTTTTTTACCGTTAGGAGGTGCAAAATTAAAAAAAATCTCTCTTTCTCTCTTTGTTCCCCAAGAACTCCCGCCGATATTGGCGCTATCGCACACCGTAGTTTTATATATAGCCACGTAGCCATTTTAATCCGGAGGAGAGAAAATTCTCGACTACGCGCGGAGGCATTACGTTATCTCGAAACGGCCAGCCATGGTTTCGTAGCGAACATGGCAGTCGCTTCTATGTAAGCGGCGCCGCAGAGAGTGCACGTGAATGCGGCTAAGGGCATAAGCAGATACGTTTCGTGAGCTCTCTTCGCGATACGTGAGTTGTCGGTCGCGAGTCCGATTTATCGTGGGCCAAAGCTGGAGCAACATGGGCTACTACCCCTATCCCAGGGATGCTGCGGCGCGCCGTTGATTAATATGATCCTCACGAAGAGTCAGAGAAGGCGCATCAATCACGGGTACGTCGAAAGTGGAGAGAACAGCGATCGCGGTGGAGAAATATACGGCTGCGTTATCATTCGCGTATTCGCGGGGGAGGAATGATATGGAGTGCGTATATTTTTGAAGTAACCGTGAATAAAAAGCGAATGTGCGAGGGTGGATACGGTCCCGTCGCCTTTTGGATGCGTATATTCGCTCGTTTCTTTATCTCTATTTTTGTCTCTTTCTCTCTTTCTTTGTTCGCTTCCGGTGAATTTCGGTGCGAATTACCCGTGATTTCTTTCAGTGCGGCTGATATTTTACGGATATCTCGTATATACGCGCATTCCGTCCATGCATATGCAGAGGCACATGCATGCATGCATGCATCGATGTACGAGGATATACCCGCGTATTTTGCGACGACAACAGCACACTCGATGACGACGAGCCGTCTACCGCGCGAAAACTGCGAAGATAATTCTATCAAATAAAATAATCTCGCGCCATACGGAATTATACAACCAATTGCGCTCCGTTGTTCTATGCTTTTTTAACCGCGAACAGATACGGGTATTTTTCGGTTATGTAGATACTCGAGTTTCCACCTGTGTTTTTTTCATCCGTGAAATTGTCGGTTTTTGAAAGAATGTAGTAGGTGTTATCGTAGCGGCCGCTTTTACGTTCGAACGCAACCACTTTTGAGAAACGGGATGAGTGTACTTACTCATGATTAGCAACGCGAACGAAAAATATGGTCTCCCCGTCGGATCATAAATCTAAACAGCGATAACTATTCTTTATAGTTAACAACGATTACACATATATCTTCTTTTTTCACATGCACTCTCATTCGGACTTAACATGACCATATATAACTGGGGAAATATATGGAGCAAATAGATGTGTTGTCTCTTGCTTTTTCTACGTACTGGGGAATGTAATAGCTAAGAAATCATGATTTAAAGCTCAATTAGTACAATTAGCATATACTTACACATTTTTTAACTATAAGAATAAAAAAATAAAAGAAATAAAAATGTACATTATACAAATATTGTTTAATAAAAATTATTGATTGGAATTTAAATTTGCTGCGATAATAAAATAATAAGTATAATATAAAAAATTTTATAAATTTTACGACTCCATATATTTCATTTAAATAGCTAAAGTAGAAAATATTATCTGTTATTGTTTTATAGTACTTTTAATATTTTGCCAATTAATTGATCAGAATTATTCGATAATATGAAAAGAATTGGATTTTTAAAATATACACTCCGTCTATACCATCACAGTAAGAAGGCGTGGAATAGAAGAATGTTCTATAAATCTTCGAGAAGCGATCGTATTGTTGGATTGCTCTCACACACGATCAATTTGATGCATCGGCGCAGCTACTAAAAGTCCTCATTTTTCACTTTTACCACACGCATACGTTCGGAAAACATCGCGAGCTATACCGCGATGGCACGCTCGCCGTTATTTCACGGCGATATTCCCGGCACGTGAGGAACGGCAGAGTGCCTTATTTTTATGCCTGCGGTCCTACGTGCGCCCGGCCCGACGTTGAGTCTTACCACTCACCCGGTCGAAGCCGTCTACTCGCCAGGTACGTACTTTACCTTGGGCGACAATAAAAGCCGATGGACGACGTTGTTGGAGCTCAACCGCGTCGAGCGGAATCGCTACGTTAGAAACGTCGTGAAGCAGGGCATTGCTTTACGAACGCGGATTATTGCTCTTCCGACGTGCCAGCAAGGCACGTACAAAGTGCAGCACGTGATGGCAGTAAGACGGAAATATAGATGCCACTGGTCGTCCCTTCCGGTCGATCTCTGATACCGGATGACATATTCATGGAGCCGCGTCACTGATTGCCCCGACAGAAATCACGAAGAAGTATCAGGGTGCATAAATCTGCGGGAAGGCAAGAAGGATTTTGTGTGAAAATATTGCTTTTGAGATATGTTCACATTCATATTACGTGAAGATTGATGACTCTGATACATTTCCCAGCACATATGTCAAGACGTATAATATTTGTGATTTTAATGGTTTGTGTACACACGATAAACATCACTCGCTATTTTAATTTTAAAAGATATAAATTTGCAAGATATAAAATTGTAATATTAATTGTAATATAAATTGTAATTTTATATATATAATTGTACTTTTATATCTTGCCAAATTACATCTTTTAAAGTGGAAAAGAACGAGACAGATAATTTTTATTACTTTTTTTTCTCCCCCATAACAAAAGGAAATTTATTCCAGCGTTAATTTTGATAATAATTATATAGCAAGATTACATCTTTTTACATAGAAAATATTATTATATCAGGATTGCCATTTTGCGCTTTATGAACTTTATGCTAGTTTTTCTGCCATGTTCTGAGACTTTATGCATAAAAGTCGTTTATATCTGTCCCACAAGTGGCACTTTAATTAATATAATGGATCCTTTGATGCATCCATTAATAGATTAGTTACTCATAATACTTCTTGAGAGGTACAGATGAGAAAAGAGCAATAAGCTTGATATTTCTGTTGAATTATTTTGCATTTATGTGCATAAAAGTAGAAATTTTCATATTGATAAATTCTTGGAAAGAAAATAAAATCAAGAAAAATTTTTATCTTATTTTTAGTTCAGTCGCTATTTACCATCATTTTACGTCATGTAAGACATATGCGTGCAATTTCCTTTCAGGTGTAATATGACGTAACGTGCATGACGTAATATCTACAGCTCCATAATACACTTTTCAGTTATTGCGAATATATTACATGTACATGCATTTCCTTCTGCATCTTCTTTGAATGATGGTTCGCAAAACGAGTTAGAATGCAACACTACGAATTTCTCCTTTTGAGCGAATTCAAGTGCGCAATATTTTACAGTTATAAAAGAAAATATTTCACAGAATTACGGCAGAATATTATCCGTCTAAAATTAAATTCAGTTATATTAAATATAGAATTTTACGAGGGAAAGAAATATAAAATTTATTAGAATTTATATCTATAAGTATTATGATATTGTATATACATATAGCTTTTTTTATCACCGATTTACACATTATATTTTTAATTATTGCAGTATTGTTGCAAGTAATATTCATATCTCAATTAATACAGGATACTTTTAGTTCGCGATACAAAAATAGCAATTTTATTCACTTTTATCAAGGTAAAATATAAATGCTTTTTAAAATTTTTCTTTTGAAAATGTTTTAATTACGCAGATTCTAATTTTTAATATATACTCGCCTACAGCAATTAATATAACTCAAAAAAAAACGCAAAACTTTTTTAATGAATTATATATTTCGACGCAAATCGCGTGGCAGCGGAGAACCGGTTCAGTTGGCATTTTTGCGCGGCTCGGTTAAATCCGTATCGATTTTCGCAATATCGTACGCAATACGATATCGTAGGTAAGAGATCGTCGTGAAATGCAAAGATTGGAAATACAAGTTTTACGTGCTCGCCACCTAAAATCTGCGAACGTGCCTCATGGTTTTGAACGCTTATTCGCGACGCTCGTATATATCGAGGCCAACGTTGAATGCGAAAATACGCGGTCGCGCAATCCGCGGTCGCGTAATCCGATCAGTACGATTATTGTCTCTGGATGCACCGCATACCAGAGGCGTTCTGGCGTCCACGATGCTAGGCTTTCATTCAAAATTTTCCGTCATCTCTCTCTGTCGCTCTATCTATGAACATACGTACGCTCTTCCTTCTACAGCGAAATCCTATCCGCAATGTTGGTATACGTGGGACTTAGACGTGTGCTTTGTCCATTGCTCGTAATACGGTCCACTGTGCTATTATTCTTGCGCCCATTATTGTCGCATACATTATTCCTCGTTTGCACACATGTTACCTTTGTGATAATGCAATCTAAGTCACAAGTTCTGTTTTGCGGTTTGCGCAAATTTCGTGTTAATTTATGATCACAATAGTAGCGGAAAGTATTTTCTTCTTCTATTTGTCATATGTTCATTTTGATGTTCATCAGTTTATTGAATGGACATAATTCCTGTAAACAATTTGTCATTTTTCTGTATGATAACACGACTTCATATGAATTATTTACGCTCATCATTCTACATGATACTCTTAATTTGTAGTGTTTGTATTTTTTAACAAATGAATGGTTAGGGTAATATATTCAGTAATAAAATATTTTAGAGTAGGTAGATTTATATCTATCAATGATATAGAAATGAGACAGCCGTAGCGTTATTGTACCATCATGCCGAGAAATAATATGCTTTTTCGATAATAGAGACAGATATTGAATTGAAACAAAGGCAGCTGCATATCCTGGCAGTGGCACATTTATCTTCGCTATAAACGGCGCTTTAAATACATTGTTTTTGTGTTACGTATGCGATTATGGATTGATACTTGCATATTTTATAATTTAATCGGATATTTTATTCATGCTGCGTTTTTAAACATTTGTAGTTGATTTATTAGTAATTTTATATTAAATCTGATATTTCTAGATGTGAGATTAAAATTATTAATGTAGCAATATTTCATTTCAAAACAAATCAATATATAAATCAAGTTTCTAAAATTTTAGCATTGCATCAATTTCCACAATCTGCCATTATGAAGTCTATAATATTTTATAACTAAATTCGTATTATTATAATAGTAAACTTATATAATGTATGTCAAAATTATTCTAACGTAATAATTCAAAATTATGCTAACAATTATTCTAACGTAATAATATTCAGAAAGGAGCTAGAGAATTGTAAACACATCTTGTTAAGAAATGTTGGATGCAGTTATAGACGTTTTAATGTCGATAGGTTGAAATAGAGATGTATGTGTATCTAGTGTGTTTATACTACTTTTTACTTTGGCGAGTGTCGCCGATATTCTACTTTTTCTCACTGTATCCACGGATCTCTCGGATTTTATCGGCATTGGAAGTGGAAGAAGTTGACAAATGGTAGCGATGGAAGTCACTTGTAAGGTCCATTACGGCGTGAGACAAGTATACACTGCGCTCCTTCTAAAATCCGAAAACGTTTATCGGCTAACGCTCAGTCTTCTCGTGTCTGCGCCATCGAATATATCCTCTAACGCCGATTACCCTTCGGCCCAAATAAGAAAATGAAATTCAGTTTTACGATGCTTTTTCATCTAATCTTACGTTCGATTTTTCGCTTCTAAGTCAACAAGCAACCAATAAAATTTAGGAGGCATCATACTTTCATATAGAATGGCTAAAGTATCATAAAGTTTAACATTTATTAGATATGCAATTTTTTTACAAGAAATGTATCAGGATTAAAAAATTTGGAACCGCATGTACGAGATTTTTGTCATTAAAAAATTAATAATTAATGGGCCTCGTTTCGTTTTCTCATCTATTTCATATGTGTTTTTGTTTCTTGCGACGAAATTGTCAGCGCAGCGAGTCATATGAAGCGAGAGAATTCGAAAAGGCACTTTATCAAAGTTCAGTGTACGATGCTGCGCTTCTGCGGGAATTATTCGTTTCGTTTGTCATGAGTCAAGTACGGCGAGGACCGAGCACAATTCCGGAATCGTATTAATCTTCTGCCGTCGATTGGCTGTCCGCGACACTGCCGGAATACTCGCAAATTTTTCATTCTTTTACCTCTGCTCCTTTACTTCGCGTTGCTCCTCTATCGTTTTCCAGAGAAAAAGAAAGCGGTCGCTTTAGTCGATAGCAGTTTCACATAATTTATTGCTTATCGTTTTATTATTTATCGAATAACTTCACCGAGAGAAATACCGTCAACATATCACCTACTGTACTCGTCATAATGAGATTAATCGTTCGTAAAATCGTGTTTTTTTTTATCATCAAATTCTTACACACGACCGTCTGAGAAAAATCGATAACAAGGCGATGGCCCGTTTTAAAGCGCATATTATTCGCGTATATACTACTGACGTGGTGACCACCGACATTTGCGAGTTAACGCGTCAAGCTGGAATTCGATTAGTTAATCAGCCGCGTGTGGCACGGAATTTTGATACAATTTTACTTAATCGGCCGAACGAGCACCATGGGACCATTACGCATAAAACAGAAAACAGCTCGACGTTTTCATCAATTATTGCGCGAGCGAGTAATTGAGTAAGAGCTGACGGGCCTGCATTAATTAGTCACAGATTAAACGACTCATAAATATAATATTCAGCGAACGATCATATGTATTATCGCTTTAATTCAATTTCCAGTCTAATCTTATCGCGGCCTTTGTTTTCATACAACATTATTTTGGATTTCGCGAATTTTATTATCTATCCTACGTGTATACAGCATGCGGATGTTTATTTCGATATACGCGGCATGTGTTTAATAGAGGTGCGCGGGATAGCATAAATTAATATGGATCGAGCAAACACACATATCGCGAATGAAACGAAACGCAACATAAAGCCGCGATGATATCTAAAAGATGTTGAAAGCAATAATCTCGCGATATTTTGATAACGGATTTATCTGATAAAATAGAAAAAAAATAATTGATCTGATACGTAATGAAGAAAAATGTGTAACACGTAACGTTTGATTTCTTTTCGATTACAGTTGACGTGTAAATGCACCGCAAAAATCTATTGTCGGGCGAATCGTAAGAGTCGCGGTGCTCCATGAATGCATAAAGCGTCGGTTTCCGCCGCGTCGGATTGCGTTTATCGCAGGCATTGTGAAAACATTTGCTCGTGGCGCACAACGACGAATTAAAGTCTATAAAACTCCCACCTGGACGCGCGCTCCGAAATACATCTACACACGGCGATACAAATCGAAACGTGTCCGCACTCCGCGCGCCGAAAACACGTTGTACGAAATCACGAACTCGTAAATGAATCTGTCGTCGTTTCGCATAGCGCGAGCGCCGATTTTATGGCATCGTATTCGACATGCTCGACAAAAGCTGCGGGTACTCGAGCAAGTTGCTCGAACTCTATCTTCGCTCGACATTTGTCGAGCGTAACGCTGTCGTTTTCGTTTCCGCCATTCGCATCCGCTCTCGAAATCATTGTATCACCTATCGTCACGCGTCCTGCCACTGTGTACACTGGTTACCTCTTGTGCTTGCAACTGGTTCGGATGCCAGCGCACGTTTTGTTCCAGCCTGCGAGGAGGATGTCAAACGGATGTGTGCGCTTGTGTTTGTACGGTAAAACTGTATAAATACGAACGATCGACGACAGCTCGCCATGCCGCAATTTCTCCGGAGTATTATAGGAGTGGGTCTTCATCGCGGAGGTTATTGCGTTCTACATCATATGTTGTAATCATCGGTCGAGAGAAATATGTCGCACAGTATGACATGGCCCTGGCGTGTTCTAGATTTAGTTCCCCGAATCATGTAATGTAGCGGAACTCGAAATAGATTAAAATGATTCGATATTTTGTTACTCAATATCGCGTTCCGTTACTGTTCAAATGTTATATACGATCGAAATTGTGCTGAATTAGATATTGATACGATACGCGAGATAGTATGTAAATTCTGTAAATAGCTTGTTACATGCCAACTGATACCGTTTGGTTTAATTAACAGCAGCTGTACATTAATTTAAGGTAATCAATTAATTCTCCCTCTCTCTCTCTCTCTCTATGAAAATTCATGGATTATATTATCATAAGGATACAGAGAGATTATCTCTTATTCCAAATCAACAACCTAATTTGCATGATTTCAATATTTTAGTAATATTACCAATTAATGAAGACATTCTACAAATTTGAAATTTCTAATTTTAACAAAATCATATGCTTAAGAAGGCTTTATGGATATTTTAAATTAGTATCAAAAACAAACTTATTATTAATTGACTGTGCGTGCGCGTTTTATAATAAATATCTCATGATGTTTTTATACAAAATAAAAATAGATTTTTTGCACAGCAAACTTTAATATATAAAATTATAAATTATATTTACGTCAATTTTATGAAAATAGAAGCCAATTAAAAGATTCGTTTAATATATTTTTTGTCATTTTTACATTATCTTTTACACATAAAAAAAAGGCAAAGAATTATACGTAGAGTGTCAAAGTATTTCGTCTTAAGTCTGAAGACGCTATATTCCTCACGAGTCGAAAATCGCGCTCATGCATAACGACCTAAACACCACCCGCGCGATTCTCTTGATTTACGATTTTAGCGAAACGACCGGTTGGGTACTCGCTCATAAAATCGCCGCTTTTACTTTCCTCTTTCGTGTCAACACGCGCGAACTGACGTTGATATGCAAAGCCTGATAAGTCTCTATATAACCGTTTCTATAAAGTTATTATCCTTATCAGATTGTCGATCATAGCGTCAGCGTGGATGATATCTCAGTCAAAACAGAACATTGTCCTTTTTTTTTTTTTTATATATTACATCGTTTTCAAAAATGTTTAATAATTATCATACACACATCATACTATATATTTTACTATATATTTAATAACTACATCAATATTTAATTGACAAAATTAATAATAAATAATTTATCAAGAATGGATTTTATAGGAAAATTATAAGTTTTCGTGGAGTTTGCTTATATAAATTTATTACATAATCATAAATTCACACATATAAAATTATTAAATAAATATGTTACTGTCATCGCGTCCATTTCATAAAGTCTTTCCAATAAAAATTTTAACAAAAATTCTATATTCGAATAAATTTTCACTTTCGATTTAATATCATCATTATTCCATCTCTATCAATTGCATTAAGTTTGGCGCAAAATCTCGTTAGTAAGCTTTAGTTAAGATGCCGAGCACGCGCTACCAACTGCGCTGCTTCTTCGCACGTGCGTTTTCTTCGCACTTTTTTTTTTCTTTCTTCACTTGCACCCCTAGAGGTATTTTGCGAACCCTCGGCGCAACGGTGTCAGTATCACCAGGTTAGATAACGCTGGTGCCATTCTGAATCCCAAGTACAATATCTCTTCTATTCGCTTAAGGCGTCCTGTCCAAAGATCAGCGGCTTTTCAGACGCGAGAGCGATAGATCTCATGCTTCTTAAAATTCTAGCCTCGACCACCATCGGTATCGTCCTTCCCCCTGTTTCTCTTCTTCCTCCTCCTCGATTTCACGAAGACGCATCGCGAATCTTCCAACGACGTCATCGTCTTATCTGTCCCGCAGTTCAGCTCGTTTTAAAGGCAAGAACGACTTTTTATTGCGCCGCGCAAAAAAATGGTGTTGCATTTGACGATTTAATAAAATAATTTAATTCAATAGTTAATTGAAATAAAATGTGCACAATGAAAATGGCAGTCGTGGAAAGTAAATTTCTTTTAATAAATACTTCATCGAGAATAAAGAGTAATCTAAAACTCTGTGATGTTGCCGTATAAAATTGTAAAGATGTTTTTATTAACATCTGACAATTTGGGATATCAAAATTATGTGTAATATTGTGAGATCCGATATAATTCTAGATTTTTATGGCAAGAAATGCTTTTAGAGTTTGTGCTTGTGAATTGTGCTTTGAGAATATATTTGAAGGACTCGAATCAATGTTATTAATGTTATTAATCTTAATTTAGTATAATATAATATTATTATTTTTAATTAATATTATATATTAATTAAATATTATATGTAATTAATTAATATATTTGAAAATTCTAAAATATATCAATATGACTCATAATTTATATGGTAAGCTACTTATCTCGTATAAAAATTGGATGCTTAATTTTATAATGTAATAATATAAATTAATAATATTCATGATTATATATTACATTGCAAGATTTTTTTGAAGAGAAAATGAAGTTAAAATTTTAAATTTTTTTAAAAGTACATCATTATTTTTAGAAATACTTATATTTTAATACTTGTATTCTTTGAATATTTATTATTAATATATTGAATATTTATTATTAAACTAATATTATAATCGATAACGGTTTTATGTTTGATAACAAAAATGATAATAAAAATTTTTATTTTTTTTAAACACGCGCTTCTTTTAGAGCTAGAAATATATATGTGAAATCAACAAACCGTGCAACAATTTTTTTACCATACAGCGAAACGTACTAAATGTATTTTATTTTTTTTGTAGTGATGATAATCTTTTTTTATTTTTATAAGGGAGAGAGGGAATTAAAAAATTTTTTTTACCGAATTTCAAGAGTAAAAATATATAGATATATTCTTAGTATAATATACTACACTCTGAGAAAGGGTATCAATTAAAACATAATTTTCTGGCGAAATTGTATCTCGTTTATTGCGCCTCTAAATTTCGTAGTCTTTTTCATGTTACACTTGCAATGATATTGGAGATGTTCCATCTCCCCAGTACCGTCATTTTAATCAACGATTCAGCATCATATTTCGCATTGTTCTTTTTTAATGAAAATAACAGTAAAGCTAGTAACACAGGAAAATAAAGAACAGGGGGAGTTTTTGTAATTTCTTTTATATCATTTTCATTATTTTTATTATGAAATTCTGTATTCTTGAAAGATACAAAATTAACTTATATTTTGCAAATGCAGTTCACTATCGATAATATTTTTACGTTTTATGGGTGTGAAAATTGCTTCTATTCTTTGCAAAATTTTCACAAGTATACGATCATTCAACTCATAATTTTGTTACTTTTAACTTTTGTGAATTTTTTGTTCGGACAAATATTGGAAAAATATGGAAATGTCTCAATCAAAATTATTATATAAAGATATATGAAATTTTAAAGATATAGTAAAACTAAAATATTACAGTAATTTTGAAATAAAATTAAATTGATATGTTTTAAATCAATTAAATTCACTCAATTATGTGTTATTCCAATAATTTGATTCGAAATATGTTTGTGATTTATTCTCTCAGGTTTTCTCTCATTTTTACAACCGTCAATACTTATATTCGTTTATCCTTCCTCGCTTTCCACGTGTGGCAAGGTTTGGCGAGGTTTATGCAAATATGCGAAACTGCAACGCGGGCGAAATTCTCTCAGATTATGCGAACGTTCTTGCTGAGATAGATACATGTTTACAAGAAGCCGACGAAGATCGTGAATTTGCCCGAATGTACGATGTGTCCTCTCACGCGGAAGCGAGTATCTCCTTTTTCTCTCTTTTTTATCGTTCGATCTGCATCTCCATCCGTCATCGTTTTATTTTGACATGAATTTCGGAAAAGCTCCCTCCGGGTAGCTCTTGTGGAGAAAAGCGTGTGACGTTAGAAAACCGATAAATCTCGATAGTAATAAATAATACTCGTAAGGAAGATGCATTACAATGCAGATTATATTACCCTATAGAGTACACTCTAAAGCCTTATAATGCACAACGTAAGTATGTATAACGTACGTTGTACATTTAAGATCATAAATCAACTTACACGAGATGATTAAAAAATTATGCATATACACGTTATATTATTATACTATCTTTTATATGCTCGACCAACGTATGCGAGAAGTGCGTATGTATTATATATGTCTACTTATCAAATCATATTATCTCGATGTGCTTGAAACGACGAAATATCTTATTTTCCCAGTTCTTCATACGTCGCAAAAGTTGATCGCTTTGCAAGATTGTAGACCGAAGTTTGTTACGTTGCTCGGAACTCGGAGAGAAAGCCTTTCTGATGGTAGCCAGCAAAGACTCAAAGATACGGACTAATTGTCAGTAATGTTTGTGACTGAACTGAACGCTACCGTGGTAAATGTTTGCGGTGTGCCAGTGGTACAGGGATCTCCCGTGGAGTCTGACCACCGACTGTTTTCAGAAACGCTTGCTTCACCTGGGAGTGGAAGCGCATTGTAACTATCTGGCCAGACCGAACTGGTCAAACTTCCGGCTGTGAAATTCGACAAATATCCGAGGGTACTATTTACTGCTTAAGAAGCGAAACGCAGAACTTTACCGCAACGATGATATCGCTTATAACGCGTTAAGCACAAGACGTTGCTTGCCGCAAATCTAAAAAAGTTACTTACGAAAGTTATTCGGACAGTGTTTCCTTCTCGAGACGCATTCTAAGATGTATGATTAAAAATATGACATATTTTATGATTCACATCAGTTTTACTTTATCAAATCGATTGATTTAACGTTTAATTCGAAATTTTGATAATATGATTTGCCCTGAAATTTAATAGAAGTGAAGATAGATATTTGCTGACATTTTTTGACTGATATATCGATAATAATTTTTTTCGATTGGATTCGAAATAAATTCTTAATAAATCTTTCGTATGAATTTTTAAGCTGAGAAAAGATGTTATTTAATTACTAGTATTATATCAGTTATTATCAATTATTTCATTTTTGCAATAAATGTGAATATGAATATATAATTTATACTTATAATTAAAATTATCATTACTATCTAATTATACTTATATATAATTATAATTAATATTATAATTATAATTAATACTTATTAGTCATAATTATTATTTATTACGAACTAATTATAATTGCTATCATCTCAAAGTAAACAAGCACTTTTCTTAACAACGTTAAAAACACGCTCGATGGCAAAATATCATCTTCACGATACGACTTTAAGTGGGCTCTTAACGTCGCGAAGCTGAGTCATATATTACAAGCAGCTTAATGTGCGAGAGGCAGCTTCCTTGCACCAGCGGAGCGCATCGGCGCTTTTATTAAAACGATGGAAGGGACGTTTGCCGCTCTGGTGAATCGTTTACTCGTTTGAGAGATTATTTTCGAAAGAAACAGTGGCGCCCACTCACGTTTTGCCATCCGAAGCAATTATCTCTATGTTCGTGCGTGTCTTTGTGCGGGTAAAATTAAATTTCAAGTCACCGATAGTATACAACATTATAATTATTGTTATGCATTTTCATCAGATGGCGAGAGAATATAACGTGGCGAAAGAACATTTGACATTATAGCCATCAATCGCATCTTAATTATCCATGCTTGATACTGTACATCTAGTGGAATCTAACTCAATCAATTTTCTAAAGATGATGAAACAATGATGAGGTCGTGTAGCTTGTAACGTAAATTATGTATTTCGGCAATATGTTCTAGCCTTTCAAGAAAGTTGGTGTAGAATTTGCTTTGAATACTCTCTCTCTATATATAGATATATTATTACGTTGCAAATTATGGATACACAGATCTAAAGAGAAATTAAGATGCATACACGTATACATCTCATTAATTCTCATAAGCTTATTTAGTACTTATGCGTTACCGCACAGTAATTTAAATTGGATTCACGCCGTGTAAACGTGATGCATATATCCCTGTGAATAAAAAGTTAATCAAGAAATGGAAAGTACCACCAATATAACGCTTGCTATGTGAAGTGTCTGACGAATTGTAAATAATGTTTACTGAACGTGGTAATATAATTCAAATGGAATCGAGGGATTTATTTTACGAGTACTCGAAATAGCCGTGAGAGATACTAAAATGGCTTGTGAGTTATAGAAAGGAAGATACATAATTTACTAAAAGCTATAAATGTTGTTAAAACTGCGATTGGTTACTTTTCCACTTTTCGTATTCTTGTCTCTCTTCTTACTTCATATTTTTTGCCTTTTAAATCCTTGTACATTAGCGACACTTTACAATGAAACCTCTATCTGTTCTGTAACTTACGTATTTCTATGTCTGGCATTTTGCCATTTACTAATTTAACATGATCGCTACTTATACTTGAAACTTCTTTTATGACCATCAGATATTATTGTAAAAGCTCATTAACTAATAAACTAGAAAAAAGAAAATAAAATACGATTTTATTTAAGTATTATAAAAATTAGTATATTTATTTAGTTTATTATTATTTATCTATATGTCTATAGTTTTTTCAAATTTTCTTATGCACACTTGAATTATTATCTTTTAATAAAAACAAAAAACATTGAAAGTTGAAATAAAATTAAAAAATTTATATATATATAACATTATTTAACATTATTTATTATAAAAAAATTTTAATAAGTTAATTTCCATGCATGAATAATGAAAAAATTATACAAAGTGAATAGATTTAATATATATGTACATGCTAAAAGGTTTACGTGCTTCGAAGAAATAAAATTTGCGTAAGCATCGTTAACTTTGCATGTTCGCAACTCGGTTTTATCTCGGAGCGATAGGTAGGTAAGTGTTATTTCTGCGTTATTTTTAAATCATTTTTGTGATTTTGCAGCTATTCACAATAAAAGAAATTATTAGTAAATCTTCAATTTATATCAGTAATATTCATCTTCCCTTCTGTCGCTGGCTCAAACTTTTTCGCGAATCGAGGAGAAATTCGAGTTTTTGGACTTTTTCCATTTTCCGGCAAATCCCTGCACTAAAGCGTGCAGAACGCCTCGGTTTACGTTTTCAATTTCTGTCTTTCCCTCTTGTCGTCTTCGACCCTCGTAGGATGTGTCAGTCGTGCGAAATCTGTTTGTTTCCGCCACCATGCGTTACGAGAAGGGACAGGATATTCGCAACAAAGTCTTGTGTCAACTACCAAGCTTTTCCTCCTTACATTCTCACATATATAAGCATTTTTACATATACATACTTTAACTATACGATCGCACTATAACTTCCTATTTTGATATTTGCAGTAATTTCTCAGTTACTTAAAAATTTATTAATATTGCAATTAATAACCTTTAGTTTATTATTTTTATTAAAATCGAAACTCATCTGAGTGTATATAAAGATATAACTTTGTGTTTATATTGATCAGAAATAAATATTTGTGATTAATTTTTGTAAATTTAAAAGATTGGTTTGACAAAAAAATATAAAATAAACTTTCGCTTTATTAAAAAATATTTTGATTTTTCTTTTATATCATGGAATATAAAATGCATTAGACTAATTATATATTGAATATTATTCTTTTACACAACATTCTCTTTTTTATTTTTTTTTTGCACATGAATTGTTGTAACATTAAGTTTTTTAAATAATATTCTATCTTAAATATACACATATGGGGGGGGGGAATCATATATATACATATATATTAAAATCAACTAGCGTATTTCTTATGTTAAAATGTGATAGAAGACCACTTTCTCTCTATTTTTTCAACTCATATATATCTAATCACACAATTATTTCAATCGCACCTGTGGAAAAACGAGCCTTATCATTAATAAATATTTATTAGTCTACATGCTTTTTTTATTTTTATATATGAATATGAATATAAATTTTATGCTGCGAAATGGAGAGAAAGCACTTTTCGACTTTTGGACGCTCGGTTTATTATTCCGATATTCCGTCATAGCGTTCAAATATGTTTTTATTCTGTGCGCGAGTGTTAAATTTGCGCGCGCATGTTAAATTTGCACGAACGGAAATGATATTGTCGCTATCTATGCACATACGAACATCACTGGGAACATTTTTCTGAACTTTTGTTTCGTTTTATCAGAAATGTAGCATACATAATGGACGTTGATGTTACTTGATAGAAAAGCTGGGAACATGAAGTGATATTTTTATTACGCGATTTTTCACCAAATTAAATTATATATTTTTCAAACTCATCGATTTCGATATAATTTATTATCTTATATAATTTACGTAATATATTGTATATAAATGTCCTGACACGCGTAAAATTTAGTTTTATATTTTGTTGAATTCAATAATATTTATTTCATGACGCGACGCAATTAACTTCTTTCTGGCTTCTGTTTTTCTGCAATGGCAAAATGACGGAAGACCGAAAAAGACCGAAGCTGAAAACTGTACCTAGTCACGTACAGAATGTTCAAGTTCTTCGTTTGCTAGATGAAAATTACTGATGTGCAAGCCAGCACTTTAGTGGGCGTTTATCGAGGTAGTTATTCTTTGGAATTTTAAAATACAACAAGATGCATTTTCATCTGTTTACGCGAGCGATTTTTACAGTCGCATGCTTAAATATGACAGTATGCACAGTTTGCCGAATTAATTTTTCATGCTTTTTATGTAATTTTATCCGTGGAATTCGGATGACTACTTGCGTCTTGTGTCAGGCAACATGCAGGATTAATCGTAAAAGCGTTTCAACTTCTAAGTTTTTTTCTTAATATTTGAAGCATATAACTTTCTAAGATGTATCTTAGTATACAATGTCCATATATTTAAAAAATATTTATTAAGTTCTATAGAAATTTACTGTTTTATATGCAAATTTATTTTATTGGGATGTTTATGAATAGAAAATTTATCAATTCTATCTTGTAATCCATATATGTATGATACGTGTGCGTAACCAATTATATATAGTTTTAAAGTATGAAACTTTTTGAGTATTTCATACGATAAACTTTTGAAATTCGAGTAACAACTACAAGAACCTAAGCTCTTCAATTGAACTTTGGCTCTTTCTTAAAAAAAAAAAAAAGTACGAAGTTTGTGAAGAAGTTTTCCGAGGAAAAGAAAATCAAATTTTGCGATTAAAAACCCTATTCCCGATTCCAACGATGTAAGTTACTTTGGTGGTAAGTGAGAAGGATTCGTGGTTTCAAAGTTTAAGGCGTATCTGATCTTGTATCGGCATGGGGCGAGTCGTTCTTTGAAAGTGTTTGAAACCGATAAGCCTTGCGAGAGATTCGCAACCATCTATTCCTTCTTTCTTTCTGATTTTCCTTCTTGATTTCTTCAAAAGTTTCGTTCATGGCTTTCGACTTTTCGATTTTTTCCGCGTTTTGGTAACCTCCAGTATCTCACAACCGCACAACCGAATATCGAGCACGTATCTCTTGTTAGAAAAGATTAACCAGAGAGAGAAAGAGAGAAAGAGGTCGTGACGCGAATGTCAAGTTAATTAGCGAAAATATGAGGAAGACGGAGAAGTTTGTTGCCTGCATCAGACGAATTTATTTGGCGAATACAGGACGATCAATTCAGGAATCTCTTAGAAAGGAACGATTTCAGCGAAACGTTCCAGAAAGTCGTAAAGCTCGCCAACCACGAGCAACCTTTAACTTGGCATCCTTCGTGGCAACATTGCCAGAACCATACATCACTGCTGGCCGCGGACGTGCATCAAGTCCGCGTTTGTCTCGAGTTTCTCCGCGCACTGTATTCGTTGACACGCTGTAATTTTATTGTTCCGAAGACGAATAATTTTAACACTTTTGTTGACCAAGTTCTCACCGGTTTGGTCAGGTCAGGCGTATATATATCGCGGTCAAAACTCTTCGTCGCGCGCTGTGCAAATACATTTCACACTACATTTCAGAATATATTTACATATTTACGTAACTTATTTGCATCACCGATAGGGACTTATACATACATATATATGCGTTGTCGTTAAGAAAGCTTTTATTAACAATGTGGTTAAGGACTCTTAAGTTGCGAAGGTAAGCGGAGAGATTTATAGATCGACGAAGTAATTAAAGAAGCAATAACTCATTTGGGAAAAGATTTATTTGGGGAAAGACTATGGCAAATATATCGTTTGCAAATCTCTCATTTCCATTCTGTCTCGTCCGATTATTTTCATCGAAGTGGTTTTTCCTTTTTATTATTAAATTTATCGTATCATGTCTAGCGATTACGTGGATTTGCATCTTCGTCTGTAAGCCTTCATATACATTTATGTGCCTTCGTAAAGTGAAATGGTTGCTGTTTCCAAATCGCATTTGGCGCATTTCATCCAAATGTACCGTTTGTATGTGCTCATTTATCATGAATATTGCAGAGTTCTAAGAAAGGTAAAGGGAGAAGAAATTTGGTGTAAAATATCAGAGAAAAAAGAAGGAAAAGCGGAAAAAGATATAGAATTGGAGAGAAAGAGAGAGAATCTTAATATAAAATGACAGTGTAATATCTTGTATAATTCTAGCCCGTTAAATAACAGCTTTCTCTTTGAAACGTAATATTTGTGCATTATCGAAAATCTCTGATGGAGAAAATTGTAATCACGTTAAATTATTGTAAATATTGTCGAAGCAATATCAATAACTTGTAATTAAGTCCTTTTACGATAACTTGTAATATGGATATCATGATAGATTATAGTTGTTATATAATTTCATATTTATGTAATGGATTTTCATATTGTATTATCGATATAATTTTTGCAATAGAATTAAATTATATTATATAGTTATAATATTAATATTGCGTTGTAAACGAATATACATATCAACGTTACTTGTCTACAATGCAATATTAATATTATATAATTAATGCCATTCAATTCTGGTATTGCTATTCTATTCCAGAAATTATATTCATAATTACAATATTAAAATCCATATATATATATATTAAAATTAGTGTACGATTATGGACCTCTCTCTTTAATATATTTGAAAATATTCCACTGCAATAAGAATGCATCGCGAAATGTATCAAGCAAGTTTGTACTCTCAAATATGCAAGTGCGGTAAAGTGGTCCATCTTTTATTCAATATGCGTTCTAAATGTGAATAATGCAAATTTTATGTGGTTAAGGACATTTGATTAAGTTTATATGAATTTATCGATACGATTTATAAAACTTTCTCTCTATATATTTCTTCAATTATATGTACAAATTTGTCAAAATATAAACTGCTGTCCCAATTTTACATACATTATTAATTCTATCATTTTAGAAATTACCATGATTTGACATGAAACATAAATTTCCGGTGTCATCGTAGATATTGTACAAATGATGATCTCTTAATAATTTATTTAATCGATTCTGTTCGCCGTGAAATGATGCTCAAGATAGCGGTCTATTTTGCGCTCCACGGACTCGTGCAATGGGAGCACATGCATTTGTGCCAGACGTAACAGCGCCTCGCAATACGGTACAGCATGTGTACGGTATTTGCGTAACTTGATTGATAAACAGTTCCTCGATGGCGCGGAGTAGCTACGCCACTCCCGAGTTTCGATCTGGACGGACCTCGGGGGACCTAAAAACGTTTACCTCGCACGTCACGTATACGTCGTGTGACGTAGATACTTTACGAGCCACTAGTTCTCAGCGGTGTCATTCATGCGTTACATTTGTCTGTTGGGGATGATGCGGGCGTACCTTTCACTGCACTTGCATCGATGAATCGAGCAGCAATGCGCGAGAAGAGAATATATAAAAATCGTCGTTTCTCTTCCTCCCCCCCCTCACTCCATTTATCGGTTATGCTATTTGTTTATATCTTTCGGACAACGTTACGTTACAGAATAGAGTTACGCGAACTACACGTGACTGAACTCTAAACTATCATCTTTGTGTCAAAAACACAGAGGGAAAAAACAAATATACCGTTGGATTTTTTTTTATTTTTTTTTCTTTCTCTCGAAGTAAATTGAAAATTTTAATTTCTTCAAACACGCGATTTTGCTTTATTCCGT
>NW_028141945.1:1145012-1325012 GCF_025532165.1 Camponotus vicinus | reverse complement strand
ATATACGCGAAACGTATTTATATTCTCAAAGCTTTGAATTAAAAATTATTTGACATAGTTTGCTTGCAAATAGAGAATAGATTATTGGTTCACTTTGAAACAGAACACAGTTGGGGAATTTTACGATGCATGATTCTTTTAAAGCATTAAATTTTTATATAAATGTCGTATTTTTGAGTGCATAATTTACTGTTTACCGTAAATTCATGTCTCAGTTTTATTTTATTCTGTGAAAAAATAAATTACGATGGAATAAGTTACGATATATAATATACATCGCGTACTGCATATGTACTGTACTACTACTGGAAACAAAAATATACAAATCGACTTTCAATAGATATTTTTTATTTGACACAACATAGAATCGATTTTTAATATATTTTTATATTGAATTGCCGTTTCTCTCTTATTCTGAACTATTAATAATAAAATATTTAATGGAAAAGTATTAAATATATAGAGGAGTTATATATTTTATAATCTTTTTTTATTAAATGGCAAATTTTAATCACGACAAATATTTATCATGAATACGCAATCGGGAGAACTTCGCGAGTTTCTTCAGCCGCGGGCAATTCTCTCTCATGTGTGTGGATCAATAATTATTTAAATATTATTCCTGTTCTTTGTCGGAGAATCGGAATTCCGATTTCGGAAGAATCGAGATTCGCGGTTCTCCGCTTGGCTCATTAATAATGTATTATCAAAAGATCCGGGAGTCTTCTGGGTGGCAGATGGAACGTTGACGTAGGATGTCGATGTTGGGACTTGTCGAGGTCGGGAGACAGCGAGAAGGGGAAAGTGAAACAGGACGACGTCGATCCTGCTGGTGCCATGCCTGTCGTAAAAGGTGTCCCGTCGCCACGCGGGTGACGGCTTCGGTGGCGCCTGCATTATCGAGTACACGGCAAGTCGCGAGTTTACAAGTTAATGCATGTTAAATCGCTCGAGCAGAATCGACCGACGTGCATAATGGAACGTAACGCAGTCCGTGCGAGGTCCGCAGGGTTGTTTCGGGCCGTCCTGCGAGCGCCGTCGGTGTCAGGTGTCGGGGGCGCGAGAGGGGGAGAGCCAGAGGTCGGCCTGTGACATTATTAACAGATACGATGTGCATGGACGCGGTGAGCTAACGTACAACGGGAATATGGTAAAATAAGATGGTAAAACATCAGGGATGTCGTTTCAAGTTGAGGTATTCTCAAACTAATATTTTTATGAAATTATTCTTACGTTATACACATAATTTTTAGAATTTCCTTTTAACCCATCTTAAACGATTTATAATTTGTGATAAAATTCAAGGTAGAAATTTGTAATTGTAATTTCATATATATGTGTGTTAAATATTTTTATAATATGTGTTTATATATTTTATTTCTAATTTTTAACTCAATGTATCAAATTAAAATTTTGTATGAATTTGGTTGCAAATTATAGATTATTTGGAAAGATATTTTGAAATAGGTGTACAAATGCATTATTGATTACATCTGACTTTACTCATCTTTTATTATTTATGCCGGATATGCAATGTAACTACGGAATATGACAGATATCGCAATTATAATGCAATTTCGTATTTCCGCAATTATAATTGGACATCAAAACTAGCAGAGTTTTATGCAAATTGGCTAACTGTGATGGATTTATAAGTAAAGAGATTTGTTATACGATGCATCACATGCATTTAATTTCTATTTTCATGTTCTATTCGTGGCTGGAAATTTCGAGCAATATCGTTGTGCGTGCGCGGAACCAGACGGCAGAAATAGCTAGATTGTTCGACTAACGACATTCGGTCTTGGCCGTTTCTACCGCGCCAAATTTCGTGTCTGGAACCCGTGAGCGCGCGTGACATGCAAATTGCTTTAATTTATACGGGACCTGGAGACTGTTGTTTGGTCAGGTTGGCGACTGCCAGCCAGATTGGGGTGGTTTGAGTCCGGCGGACGTGCCTGAGCATCGATTGCCACGTTTGGCACCATGCAAGTCGTATTCCGTCAAAGCCTTGAAAGCTTCGCAATAGGAGCAAAAATCGCGGACTAGTGGAATATAAACAAGAGCCGCTATTTGTAATACATTTATTCTGTTATTTTATAATCTAATGATATAAAATCTTTCCTTCCACCTTGCAGAATAAAAAATAAACGCTTAAAAAACGTGTGCAGAAATGTACATTTAATTTTATTTCGCCTGAAGTTGTGATTATAATTGGAATCACAACGAACGGTCATTTTGCCCGAAAATCCTTTTGCAAATTTCACTGGAATCGGAATAAACACAAAATGATAAAATCGCAAGATTTTATGTGTTACATTGTGCTACATTATTTTCATTTATCGATATAATCAGTGAACGATGAAAAATGTTACTTCTCTCTTACAATTTGTATCACATATATATTAATATTAATTACAAATTTATAATAATATAATATGAAACTACTTTGATTTCCTATTGATTTCCCGTTACGTGAGAACAATTGCAAATGTAAATGTATTGTTCGTGTAAATTTACGCACGCAAAGGTGCGTGCATGTTAGACACGCGGACGATATTGCATGTAATGTTTTCACCCCCGCGGTTGTAATCGACCACGATCAACCAAACGAGAAGGTACCTGTACAAATTTCGAGTTTTGTGACCTTATAATGCCACGTCGATCCCCAGAGAGATCGATATCCTATAGAAATATCAACCCATCGCGATAATGGAGATAAAAGGTTTTCGATGTATTGACATTCATCCAATAAACACGAATGATGTTAAACTTCAAGTCATGTTGATTTATTAGTATTGTCTTCTTTGCTTTGCTGTGATGTCACTGTTTTATGTACTGATTCATTATAGCAAATAAAATCGTTGCAAATATAACTAATTGTACTCTAATATAACTAATAAATAATAAATTGCAACTCTAATATAACTAATTGTCGATAGTTTTATTCAATATATTGTCGATAGTTTTACGAAATATCATTGAGAAGTTTGCATAGCTATAGTATTATTCTGTATTGTTAATATTTGCTATATTGTTATATTAAACTTTCTTCTCAATGAAGTTATTATTATTTTATTGGAAATCTATCTAATTAATTTCTTTATTATGGTATTATATATATATATTTTTATTTATTTATTTATAATGATGTTTACATAAATTATGAAAATGTCATACAGATAAATAAAGAAATTAATTATAAGGTTTTCGATATATTTGTATATACGTTATTAATATTATGTAGAAATATGCAAATTTATTTTTCTATAAATCAATTAAATAATGAATTTTGATATTTTATGATTAGTTTTTTCTGTAATTATCTGCCGGCCAAAGAGAGAGAGAGTTGTGATTAATAATGTAGATGCTACAGTCATTTCACATGAATGATACCCTCAAGGAACATTAACCTTTAGTTTAATAGAGATTAACTGTCATGATAAAAAGTTTAGTAGCATGCCATTTTCGTGATCAACACATACATTATTAAGATCAAGCAAATGCTTTCTAATAATTATTGCATCCTGATCTATTTTGAATAGAGAGAGACTATTATTAGGAATAAAAATGAGGAAACTATTATTATGAATAAAAATTTCAAAGTTTACGAAACTTATAAAAGAGTCGTTAGTTTTAATATTCACATAAATCATATTAAATCCTATTAAAGAACCATAACTTTTGTAAGAGTTAATAAATTGATTGATAAAATTCAATGAAGAGTTCAAGACGAATCGTTTAAATTTGTTAGCTACTATCTATCCTTCCGGGAGAAGATATCTATGTTGATAACTGCATTTCGGGACCCAGGTGGGCTTTAACCGCTCAATATGATGCAAGACTGCTTCGCGAAAGTGCACCTCGTCGCAGATCCTGAAATAATGCGGTCGTAGAGCTTTTTACTGTTTGATGTGTTGTGTACGTACGAAAGAGGAAGAGAAAACTATAAAGAGAGAGTACTTGTACATAATTCATAATAGAAACAATGTCAGTCAGCTGCAAACTGGACGAGCAAAGACTCGTAAAATCGAAAATGCATCGCATACTCAAAAAGATGGGCGATAGGTTTTCCGATAGGTTGAAATCGACTTTGACGAGAAGGAGGATTGCTGCGGTTTCGAAAGATCGGTCGAAGCGTTCGTGCCTCTGATGATCGCCATTACTTTCCCGGCTCTCGATGCGCACAATTTTACATGTGAATTTCAAGTTTATTCTATTCCACACGTCACAGATTATTTGCTATTGACATGTTTCGCAACTTCCAGAAAAACGCGAAAGCTTTCCGGAGCACATTCTCTCTTCGCCCCAGATCTTTCTCAACTCTTTCCGATATTTTTAGTACAGTGAATAATAAATATCTATTGCTAGAAGTGTATCTGTAGGGAAATAGTATAGAATTTGCTTTTGTACGTATGTACCTATTTATTCCGAAAGTTAATACATATAGTGAATATTTTATTTTATTTTTTGTGCCCCGTTGTATTTTATTTTATTCTTTTTAAAATTGACCGTCGCAATTTATAATTTTGAAACTAAAGCATATATTCGATAGATGAATTTATCGGATTTTATTTTGAAGTCACTAACTTCCGGGACTTAATTATTGCAAATCGGATTTGTCTGGCTTGAAAGAAATTTTGGATTTCAGTTTAGAATCAAGAACGATGGAATTACAAAATCCAATTATCGTAAATCTTGTTTTTTCAGTCGGCTGCGGAAGAATTTCAGACTCCATTTGGTCTCGAGACAGGCGATCGATCTACGTGAGGTCATAAATTTTGTTTTCCACGCTGGCCAGAGAGAAATTTATGGTACTAGCCTAACGTTTGATTAACTCTCTAACTTAACATAGAATGCATCGTCAGGGTTGCTGACCGGTGGCCATCATCCTATTATTGTTCGTTAAATCAACTTTTCTGCAGTTTTGTTAATTTAAATGAGCGTTTTTTATGTCGTAACATCGATCATTGTCGACAATACCCATTTATCAATTTTTATATTGCATGTACATACATACTTGTCATATTCGTTTAAAAAAAATATTTATTGATGTATGTGACATATCCTATAAATAACGTCGCGTCTATCAATTATAGAATAATCTGTCGTCTCGTATACTGATTGAGCTGACAGCTATTACTAACGTAAAAATACTTGTATACGTTGACATAATCTTTGTCAATCCGTAGGTCTCATGGATTGACCTAGACTACGCAAGTAGTCCAACCTGTGATATATGCGGCGAATTAGTAAGAGGATTATGGTCGTATACAATCGATAAATTATAGGATTGGCCAAAGTCGAAGAGACACGATCAATGTAGGGCAATCGTTTTTTATAGTATATCAGATTTTTATTTCGGATGCAAATCTAGAAGATTAAATTTTTGCGCGTACCTGTCTGAAAAAATTAATGAAATTATAAAAATTAATGAAATATATCATTTTTACATATGTTTTTACATTTAATAATAGAATTGTGTATTAAAATTTTATAACATTTTCGTTTTAAGTTTTTTGATTTACACCTCATAAAAAATATGCAGATATGGTTAAAAATTAAATAAAATGTAAATAAAAAGGATTGAAAACTATTATTTTAAAAGTTGTTGCTCAAATATTAAAATATTATATTATTTATATTTGACATTACACATTGTTTAAATATTGATTTTTTGCTAAGAACTTTATTTTATTAAATATATATATTTCTTTGTCTTGAAACAAATCAAAGTAAACATCAATGAAAATTATCTATCAAAGTGGCATATATACATGATGAAACTACGAGACAAGACAAACTAAGTATGTATGTATGTGTAGAAATAACATTTATACCATGAATTAAATCTTTTTTATTAATATGTACTTTGTTTTCTGAATATTAACTAAAAACTAAGTTGCCCAAATAAAATTCATGACCATATTACGACGCTTAAGAATCTTTTTATAATAGACGTGTGTGTGTTTGTATTTTTATACAGAAAGAGAGATCGTTAAATTTGTTTATACACATATGTAATTTGCAATTATTACATTTACATAAATTGTGTGTATTTTTATACAGAAAGAGAGATCGTTAAATTTATTTATACATATATGTAATTTGCAATTATTACAATTATATAAATTAAATATTATCTGTATTATTCAGCCTTTCTCGGAGAAGTAATTTCTTCCTGATTTATTTATTACTATTGTGCCATATGAGATTGCCCGTCCAAACATCCTTCATCCCATCGTCTACCTTTTAATGGTCACTAGCTGTGGGGGTTACTTCGACGATCGCAAGCAGCGGCGCATGGTACCGCCGTCTCGATTAGGCGAAATGGCTCTGAGAGAATTCACGGCATGTGGCGCAATATTGCTACGTGTAGATCACATTGTGCCAAGTTGAAGGAGGTGGTGACTAGATTGTCGAGTAGTGGTTTAATATACGCTATGAGCAACGATGTAGTGTGTGTGTGCGTGTTTATATATAGTTTATATACATATATATACATACACAGACACGTATACGCATATATCGATATCATATATTACATTGAAAATTATAAATTTAATGCTGCTAATTTTATCTGCGGTGACACAAAGCTTTTTTTGGGGAATATCATGTCTTTTTAAAATTATCTATTGATTGATTTTCAAGCGAAAGATGTGTATATCAAATAGAACACGCAAGTTTTTTATCATTCAACAATTGTATGATAAACATAATCCATGATAAGTGGAAAATCTATATTGAATGTTAGAATATAACTATGAATGTTATTGATATTTGAAGATTAATGTTTGTGTGTGTGTTTCTCAGCTTTATTTAAGATTCTTCATTATTTTTAATTTCTTAAAAATCAATTAGCAACATTTATATTTAGAAAAAATATGTCCAACAATATATATTATAAGAAAATACTTTGTAGAGATAAACATTGAATCATTGAGCTATTAAATTGGCTAGATTTTTGCAAATTAAATGAACTATGTGTAGATCTCAGTTTACTGAAGAGTATTTCGACTTTGAAGCTCGCGGAGAGGATGCAGCTAGACCAAAAGAGCATCTATCCGAAATACCTTGTAACATTCTCTAGGAGCATATATACACTTACATACTCTCACATGCATGCGGGAATTCCCTGTCGTGTCAGAGCACAAAGCTCCACGACGCGAAATTTATTTAGGGCTCACGCTGCACAATTTGCTACGAATTCGCCGCGACGTGCGTGTCTGGAAATTTACCCTCTAAGCAATAAGATAAGCGGGATTAACCAGATGACAAAAATTTTCAAACGATAAAAATGTCAAGATTATGTAATAATAAACTAATTACATTATCACGGCATGAAAAATGTCTTAAATTATTACCGTTTACCAGACTCAAAATGAAGGTAATTAAAATGTTAAAGTTACTAAAGTGTTTTGTTATGTTATGTTTCGTTATTTGATACATCATAGATAGATATTAAAAAAGCTTTTACGATGAAAATATATAATTTTACACGACGAGATGCGATAATACTTTTTCCCTGATCTTTTTGAAAAAAAAAAAACGTGCATGAGAAAGAGGAGAATAATTCTCAAAATTGCATTTAAGCGTACACATGGTACGATAATTATAAAAGCTTGAATGCAATTTTGAAAATTTTTCTACTCTGTCATGCATTTTTAAAAAAGATTAGAGATAAAGAGTAGTTAGCACTAGGAGAATTCTAACGCAGGGATCTCAGGGGGGTGAGGGGCGAGGGGATCTCAGCGGCGCGGGGGAATGACGTCACGCAGGATGGAGGGGGGATGACGTCACGTGGGACGGAGGGAATTTCTATGGCGCGGGGGCTGCGGGGCGGGGGACGCACGTATAAACAAAAATGGCGGTATTCCTATGAAGAAGATTTTGGGTCTCTCTCTATTCCTCCCTCTCTCTCGCTCTCTCTCTTTATCCCTTTATATTTCTATCCCTCTCTCTCTCTCCCTCTCCATCCCTCTATCCCTCTATCTATCTCTTTATCCCTTTTATCTCTCTTTCTCTCTGTATTATCGCAAGTATACAATATTAGTCATAAACTTATATTTTGAGATATTTCGTGGTCCGACGTTTTCGAGCAATCTGTGAATCATAGCGAGATAACAACACATTTTTGAGATATTATACAATATTACCAGTTAACAAACAATATAAATAGAAGTATTCTTTGAAGGATTGGGTGGATGGAAATGTGTGCGAAGAAAAATTACGTCATGATTTTGTTACAATTAAAAATATATATATAATTTATTTAAATGTGTGTTTAATAAAAAGTATACAATATAAAAAAATAATAATAATAATATATAAAATAGACCGTCGGGCTATGTTGGGGAAGCCGTTTCTGAAAACAGAAGAAAACATACGCATTTCATTAGTTTAAATTATTTTAATAATTTATTTTAAAATACTTTTGATATATAATAAATTAAGATACTTACAATGTTATCCATCATCTATTTTAATTTGTGCAAATAGGGCACATGTTGCAGGCCAATATTTGATTCAAAGATCTTCTGCACTCTTTGCATGACATATTTTCCAAATGTTCATAATATGTGCATCTATGTTCCCGAACAATACCAGCTTCTAAGAACAGGAATGATAATCTGTAGAAGCACTCGGTACAATATTTGGACTCATCTTTTACATAGTAGTAAGATATACAACATATCTTCGTGTGATCCAATGCCATTATTTCAGTCAAGTCTAAATTTCGATGTTTAGTGTGTATTAGTTCATCACTACTATCACTCTCATAATCACTGTCTGCTATGGGTTCTATTTCTATTTCCTCGTCTGATTCATAGAGATTATCATCTTCCATCTCTCGCCTCTCTCTCTCCTCTCTCTCTATCTCCATCCTCTCCGCCACAACTGGATCCATCCAATCGTAATCATCATCATCAGTATCGTCGTCGATGATAATTATGTTTTCTTCAGCCATTGCACAAAACCACCGAAACACAGAAGAGCAACGAAAGAAATGATACTCTAGTGCAGCAGACTACCGAAACACAGAAGAGCAACGAAAGAAATGATACTCTAGTGCAGCAGAGTCCTCTTCATTATATTTTTTTTTTAACATACACAATATAAATAGAAGTATTCTTTGGAGAATTGGGCGGATGGAAGTACGTAGATAACAACACATTTTTTGAAATATTTCGGGGTCCGACGTTTTCGAGCAATCTATGAATCATAGCGAGATAACAACACATTTTCAACCCTAGGTTCAGTTACAAAAGAATTTTTCTTTTGTGCCTCCAACAATCTCTGAATATCCCTCTCTCTTTCTCTCTTTATCCCTTTTATCTCTCTCTGTCATCTCTGTATTATCGCAAGTATACAATATTACCAGTTAACAAACAATATAAATAGAAATATTCTTTGAAGGATTGGGTGGATGGAAATGCGTGCGAAGAAATTACGTCATGATTTTGACTTAAAACTCTTTATTTATATTTTATATATTTTTCTTACGTACTATGGACTAAAAACTAAAGCTGCCAGTTCGCAATCGACGAGTTGATGCTTGTTGAAAGCAGCACTCGCGCGTATTACATTTGATATTTCTTTCGGATTTATTACAGTGGACGCGATATTGGAGAATTGCGTAAACTTGACATCAACTGTTTGGATAATTTTATCCAATCGATCAAAAGTTACATCTATGCAGTGATCGAGATCGAACATGCGATGTAACGTCGATTCGACCATCATCAAGCATACGTTTGAAGATTCGAGACTTATGAGTTTGACGTCGTTAATCGTACGAACTCTCACTGTTAGCGGTCCAACGCTTATGAAATTGAAGTCATCTTTAGAGTCGTTCCGAAGGAAATTTTGAATATTACGACGTTGCTCGTAGAGTCCCTTCCACGTTTCGAGAGATAATATCAGTTCCTTTCCTCGATGATCTCCTATGGCAATCTCCACGTAACTCGGTGGACCCACGTTGATACCAATGTCGAGGAATTTGAATCCCGTAGCTGTCAATGCGTATCGTCTACCTAGTATACGAACCGCACGACGTTCCAACGAAATGCTACAGAAAAATTAAAATTAAATAATAGTAATACAATTTGTAAAAATATAAAAATAGAAAGAAGTTAAACGAAAAACTTACTCGTCACATTTGTTCTCAAACGATCGAGTTTTATCACGACTCGATACGTAATTATTCACGCGTCTTCCGACGCCGCTGCCGCTGCTGCTTCTTTCGACGTAGTACATTTCTCTGGGAGTTATGAAAAGTGAACCACGAGAGCGGTGTTAACGCGACACTGATCGTATAAGAAATAACCGAGTATGGATGACGCTCATCTTCCAAAAGTATAATGTGGTGGAGGGATTAATACTTCTAACGTTTTGAGTTTTAGGAGAAGGGGAGATAACGCTCAGACAAAAAATTCTTAGAAACGCATGGAAAGGTTTAGGGAGGGGAAATAAGAGATAAAACATATTAATGTTTACATATTTTATTTTCTTGCAATTCTTTCAGGCGTTGCGACCACCAGTTAAATATTTTAAATACATTTTGTAATGCACAATTCTTAACATGTTTTCCACATCGCATACTATTGGTAATATCTAATTTATTTAGAGAATCAATATCTTCATAGTCAGCATCTAAAGTTTCAATAATATAGCCGTTTCCCACATCGCCTAGTATATCGGTCAACCATTTTCGCTTTTCAAGTCCTTTAACGTACACGACAGACGATTCTTCTTCTTCTTCTTCGTGTATCATACCAACGATAGCTGTTGTAATTACACGCTGAGCCAAGCCATACGGAACGTTTCCGTCTTCCCATTGTAATCCGTGATGATTTCTAATCACCCATGAGACTTGACATCGCTCAGATTTTGTTAGCACGCTCCACGGTACAGGACTTGCGAAAAAATAATGCGAGAGAACATATCCCTTCCTCAGGACTGCCGCTTCTTTCACGACAAAATTTCTCCCGACAATAAATCCTTGCAGATCCACAAACGTTGGTATAGACATGACGAGATCTCTCTCTTTCTCTCTTCGATACGTCAGTCGATAGGAATGGCAAACTCTAAAATCATCTCGCAGCACTTTGATTTATATCCTCCTCCTCCTCCTCCTCCCCTCTCTTGTGTCGATGTTATCGCTTAGGTGATTTTGCGTACAACGTTGGTCAACGGATTGTACTGGATCACACGATCGTGTATGATGAGACAGTACGCAGTAGTATTCGCCGGTATATTCTCCTTACATTCGAATTCCAATCTCACATCCACCGTTGCGCTCTTGACCGATTCGTTTTGTCGAGAACAATCGATAATCACGAACGGACCGAGTTCTTGAAACGTATAGACGGAGAGACTCGGCTCGAGATACTCGTATCCGTAATAGTTCTTGCAGAAGCGCGCGTACGTGTCGTACAGAATGGACCATCTGTTTTTATCGAAATCCAGGTTCATATCGTCGTACGGATAACATTCCGAGTTCAGATAGAGTTTCACATTGATCAATTTGCAGTCGTCGAATTGAGATACATTCTTAGACAAGGCATTCTTCCGGCCTGTTTGCAGGGCGAAGACAACGTAGCGTGGTTTCTCCAGCTGAGTCGAGGTCTTAATGGCCCACGAATGCTTCGTTGTAAGCTGCAATAGCGGATACTCGTACAGATCCCACGAGCGAAAACCCATGCTGAGATATCGTCCACTTTCCAGAGCACGCAGCATCGACAGTTTTTCGATCTCGCTCAACAGCACGTGAGGCATTCGCCATTGTATCTTGAATATGGTCATCACAGGCTCCAGCGTTGAACTTCCAACCAGACAATTATTATCGTTGCGCGATCGTATTAAGATCAATTCGTGACGAGCGTTAATCACCACTCGTTTATAATCCTCGCAAAATCCCAATAACATGTGGAGCGGTACGCAAAAATTGAAATGACCATGCGAATAGGTCGGCGGCTCCCAGCCGGCGTTTTTCATAATCACAATTCTATCGGATGATACCGTTACATAGTTTTTGAGCGTAGTAGTTATTCCTACGTTTCTATTGCGATCAATCTCAACGCCATCGAGTTCGTATCGAATCTCATCGAACATGAATGCGACGCAATTATGTCCCAGTATCACATCACTTTCTCCTTCAACTGTTGTTCTGTTTTTCGTTAGTTGTCCCTCGATGTATAGGAAACTCTCGTACGGCAGCGTATACAGATCCTGTTGTTGTATGGGTATTCTTATCTCGTCACTGTGTCCGAACGTTGTATTGGCGAACGGGTTATACGTGTGAGTCTCGATCTTGACGATACGGTTGTCAAAGATCGGTTCATCACCGATGTTGAGAATGTCGGTCATCGTTCAGCTGTTTCGCACCGCAAATCCCAAAGATTGTAAAAACGCAACGTTCGATGCGCTGAGTTTCTTTTTCTTGGATGATTTGATATTAGCAAACGTCGACGTTGTTGTTGTTGTTGTTGTTGGTGGTGGTGTTGCTGGTCTCGTAAAGATTGCGTTATCTCTCACGTCTTTCGATCCGTTCAATACGAGCATCTCATACGTCGCATACGTACATGCAATCTTACGGTGATCTCTTCTCCTCGAAAATCGAGCAATCGTCCGTTCTGGTCGACAACGCGTAACGTTAAATCCGTAATGCTCCGCGCGATGATCGGCAGGTAAATGATCTGTGCAGGCGTTTCCGATATCTTATATCCCGGTGGTACCCTCGGTGAAAATTCATGTATCGTATGAACGAGTATGCCGTTGTTGTACGCACCCGCGGTCACGTTACACTCTATACGGATAATATTCACGTTGAGAATGTTAATCGGCAGGTTTGATTCGTACCATTTTCGCGGCTCGAGAATACGATTCGAGAATCCTAGCAGCGATCCAATGTTGACGGGTTTGGTAAAGTTTATTCTGTAGGCACATTTGATCTCGCTCCTCATTGTATTGTAATTAGCGCGGAGCACTATCGGATATTCATCATCATCTTCATAGTCATCGCCGTCAATGTGTTTCTCATCGCGATGTTTCCGTGAAATTGCATGTTTCAAAAATTCATGTATATTTTGCAACTCATACGATCCCTCGGGAATCGTAATTTCTTCGTCGTCTTTGCCAAAGTAAAATTTATTATTCGAGGAATTCACATTCGGTATCGTGTGATAAGTCTCAAAATCCGTTAGACCGAGCTCGTATTCGCCGTCGCTCAAATCTACGGTGGGAAAGAAGTTTGCCGTGAGAACGCTACTCTTCCCAGTCAACGTGAATGTCATAGACATGTCGACGAAACTGTTTAACGAATACTGAGTTAAATAGCGCAATATCTGTCTTTAAATTCACATGCATCGACCGTTCGAAGAAACTGCAAGCACAATTGTCCGCAGATGCTCTGATCGTAAGTTTGAACAGGTGTGTAATTGTACTGTATCTTCGTTACGTTTCGTCCGAGATATCGCACCAATTCATTCGGCGGTCGAAGATTGCCGAAACTGTCGAAATATATAGCGCGATTCCCCCTCTTTGCATACGCTACCCAATGAGTACCTGGTCCTTCGACGCTATCCAAATTTACGATGCCGCTCTCGTTTCGATATATACCACCGATCGGTAAAGAGTCGCGCATGAAAACACCTCTAAAATATGGAATGCGCATACGTTTTGCCAATTGTAGCAATTGTACGTTGGTAGTTGCGCCCTGCGGCATTTTTAGCGTCTCTTTGACGTTTTTTTTTTTTCTCCTTGTTGAGGCTCCTCGTCCGTATTTGTAAGGAGCGAGATATAATCCGTGACCTTCCATGGCGCGATTGTGACGTAGCATCTCTTGCAACTGACGTTGCGCGGCTTTTCCGTCGTTCACCACTTTCGCTACACCAGCCGCTCCACCGATCAGGGATCCGAGCGCACCCAACATTGGTAGAATCGGCAATACACCGCCGCATTTCGCTACCGGAAGTATCCGTTTCTTCACCGTTCTTTTCTTCGTCTTCGTCTTCAGACCCATACCGAGCTTCGTCTTGGCTTTCATCGCTGCCCAGACAGTTGTGGCGGCGGCTCTCTCACCGAGAGTCGAATCTTTCGCAACGATGCGATTCCGCGCTTTCTCAGCGAGTATCCTATCCGCCGCGTGTCTCTCGGTGAGATCGTTGCTCCGAGAGTATGCTATATCGTGTTCGCGACACGCCGCGTCCAATGGGTTGACACCTCGATCGCCTCTGACTAATCGCTTTTGCAACCGCGTGCCTGGTCCGCAAAACTGATAGCCGGGAATATGGAATTCGATCGGAAGTGCGTTTATCGCGTGATTTAATAGGCCTCTACCTATTTTCGTTGACATTCGCCGCAATTCTTTATCAACGGCGCCGGACCGTCGATGTGCGTTTCCTGACACGGCTGATTGTAGTGTTCGTAACAGCGACGATACGTCTGAACCTCCGGATCCGCTTTTATGTGTTCCGGAAGTTTGTCCCACACGTAGTGGACGTAATCACCGCACGTTCTCAATAGAACTGCTTTCGACACAAATTGTAGCTGTTCGACGCTCAAATCGCGAATATCGGAAGGATTTGTTAGCAGGATGAACATTTTTTCTCTACTGAGCGACTCGTGATTTCGCGCACCTATAAATAGGCAGGCGTTCGATCCAATCAGCAGTGTTGAAAAAATGAGATTCGTACGACAACCTTTGACGATATGCGTGACAAATTGCGACGACAGATTACGATCAATGGAGGACAACGCGGAGATGCGCAGGCATGGTACGATGCTACCGACTACTATACGCGCGATCGTTTGCGGCCCCTCGAATTGTGGTAAAACCAACGTTCTGATAAGTCTACTGGAAAGTCCGCATGGTGTACATTTCGAGAACGTGTACGTGTACTCGAAGTCGCTGCAACAGCCGAAATATCGATATCTGGAGAATTTGTTGACGCCGATTGACGAAATCGGTTATTTTACGTTCTCCAATAACAGTGACGTCATTCCACCGAGCGAGGCACGTCCAAACTCGATTTTCGTCTTCGATGACGTGGCGTGCGACAAGCAAAATACGATAAGAGAGTACTTCTCAATGGGTCGTCACTCGAACGTCGACTGCTTCTATCTCTGTCAGACGTACGCGAGAATACCAAAACATCTTATACGCGACAACGCGAACCTGCTGATCTTGTTTAAACAGGACGGTACCAACTTGAAACACGTGTACAACGATCACGTGAATACCGACATGTCGTACGGGGATTTCAGTGAATTATGTCGTACTTGTTGGCAACAAAAGTATGGATTCCTAGTGATAGATAAGGACAGCTCATTTACGAACGGGCGATACAGAAAAGGATTTAACGTGTTCGCGATACCGCAAAACGATTAGTCGCTGCCGACACACTCTGTCGACATGGCTGAAAACAATAATATTCGCGAGCGTGAAAAGATTGCGAGGGAGATTGAGAAAACGAGCGAATCGATCCGCAAGAAACATCGCGCTTTGAAGACCGGTAAGATCGACGACGATATCGCGGTCAAGACCCATTTTAGGCCTATTATCGAGCCACTACAAAAAATCGTCAACAACTCTAGCTTAATCGCGGTGAAAAACGAGCCGGAGAGTAACGCTGACGCTATAATTAAAACGTTACCCATCAAGCGGTACAAGGAGGAAGAGGAAGAGGAGGAGGAGGAGGAGGATACGACACCGAAAAAGAGACAACGATTGAAGGCGAATCGTTTATCGACACCGCATACATCGGATGAACCGCTGATAACCTCCACACCGTCCGCGACAACGAGAATCGTACAACCCACGATACCCGAATCACTCGCAATCGAAAATGTTTTCGAAACCACGGGCAACCCGCTCGAATCACCATCTGTTCGAAACATGTTACAAACGTTGGAAGGTCAAAAAATGTTACGAGAGCACTTCGGGCCACTGGCACAAAAGTACATGGGCGCTCTCCTTAGTGGCGATAAAAAAAACCAGATCGATCACGTGTACGGTGTCTATTTCGACGAGAATGAAATGTGGCTCGGTAACAAACGATTCGACATCGGCGCAGATGACTCTATAATCATAGACAAAGTGAGGTACATTGGTACACCTGGGTTATACGAGTTGATCTTCAAGAGAATTCCCGATGATGACATATACACTGAGGACGATATGCAAAAATATAAGAGCATATTAATGGCGACGAGTGCGCATAAACGTCAATATGATGCGCAAGGTCAATTAAAGAGCAACAGGGGATACAAGTATAAACACATAATTGCACCGTTGATGTCGATCGAATTGAAAAAGAAAAAATGCGGTACGGGAGTATTCATGCCTCGCGCGATGACGCTAACCGACAATAAGATCGATTACGTGCACTGGGACGATCCCAACGAGCTAGTGGATCGTCTACGATTGCTCGACGTTTCGCGCCGAGCTGGCCACAACGCTCACGACAACGAGATCCTGTCGATTATAGAGGAACTTCGCGAAGTCGGCCTTATTATAAATTAAACGGTGTCTCGACGAAACTAATCAGTCGATCGACGTCACTCGCATCGAGAAAAAAATGCCCATCAACAAATTTGGATTATTCGAACAGAGAAATGAAGCAATTAGAACTAGCGATCATTGGGGTAAATCGGTGACAAGTTACTTGCGTCAAAACGCTCTGTGTCGCGTCGCTACGTACTATGACGCGAGGTCGCGCAAGATTCGCCGTGTAGCGCAACCTGAGGCTGATACCGATGCAGTCAACAAACTGTACGTGGAACAATGCGTTAAAACGTTGAAGAATCAGCAGAAAGAATCAGACGAGAAGCTGACTGCGTTCGAGAAGGATGTGCGAGCTTTGCAGACTGCGATAAACGAGCTTCGGCGTGCGATTAACACTAATTCAGAAACGGCTATCAACCTGTAATGAGCGGCTGTAGTGAACGGTTTAGGAACGGCTATTGTACAATTATTAAACATCTACAAAGGTTTATCGAACGGGTTGGGAACGGCTATCGAACAGCTAGAACGGTTATCGAACAGCTATGAGCATCTACAAAGGTTTATCGAACGGGTTGGGAACGGCTATCGAACAGCTATGAATGGCTATCGAACGGCTATGAACGGCTATCGAACAGCTTTGAACGGCTATCGAACGGGCCAGGAACGTCTAGCAACGAATGATAAAACGCACGGTGATACTCGAGGCACACATCGTTTGATCGACGAATCGAAACAACGATGGATCGGCGATCGGGAATAACCGAGGAAGTGAAGAAACAACATAGTTTAGAGAAACGGCAGTTGGTGAACGAATTGCACGCGCCGGCGAGAAAAAATTTTCCCCGAAGACACGTCATAGTGCGGGGATACGATGACCTGTGGCAAGCTGACATTGTCGAGATGCGTCCGTACTCTCGTTTCAACAGAGGTTACCACTACATACTCACAGTCATAGATGCGTTGAGCAAGCACGCGTGGGCCATACCACTCAAGAGTAAAGGTGGAAGCGAGACAGCTGACGCTATCGCCGAGATAATTCGATATAGCAAAAGATGTCCGAAAAACTTACAGACTGATATGGGGAAGGAATTTTATAACGCTGACGTGCAACGGCTCATGCGGAAACATGACATCAATCACTATTCTACATATTCGGTATTGAAGGCATCGATCGTTGAGCGATTCAATCGCACGCTGAAAAACGACATGTGGAAGATGTTTACGCTGAACGGATCTTACAAGTGGATCAGCGCGTTGCCGCGACTCGTATCGGATTACAACGCGCGCAAGCATCGAACAATCGGTATGCGACCCGTCGACGTTACTCCCGCGATCGCTGAAAGACTCTTGGCTACTGTGTACAACCATGTAAATATCGCGGGTCCGGCGAAATTCAAAGTAGGTGACTCGGTACGCGTTAGCAAGTACAAGACAGTTTTCGAGAAAGGTTACACGCCAAATTGGACAACCGAAGTGTTTAAAATTGCAAAAGTACAACATACTAATCCCGTAAGCTATCTACTGGAGGATTATCGCAAAAAATCTATTGCTGGAGCGTTCTACGAGTACGAGTTGCATCGCGCGAATTATCCGGACGTGTATCTCGTGGAGAAAATACTGCGTAGGAGGGGTAACGAGGTTTACGTGAAATGGTTGGGATTTGACAATTCCCACAATTCTTGGATACATAAGGACAATGTGATTTAATTCATACAAATTGTATTTATTTTTAAATTTAAGAAAAAATATGTACAACATATAAAAAATATACATGAAATATATAAAAATACAAAAATCTTTATTAATACATCCTTTCCAATAATCGTATATAATACAATATATGAAATACATATACATATGAGATACATATACAAAAATAATATCTGACATTATATCACATACTATATTACATTACATTATATATATTATATTATAAGGGTATCCTATAATGTCCCCATGGTAATGTGTCGGTCGAATCAGGTACGATATACCGCTTGTCATCGTACGGACTCAGAGCAATTTTCGTCTCGCGGACGGTATACACTTTGTGCAATTTCGATCTTATGCAAGATTGCTGTCGTGTCATTTCTATTTCGTCATTCAGACACCGCGTGTAATCGTCGAATGTTATCGTTCTCGCAACAACGTTACTTTTGACACCTTTAACCTTCTTCGTATCCTTTTTCCCGTCCACTCTCATCGCATACATTTTTGCTCTAAGCCCGACGAATTCGGTCATTATCGCGCCGTTATTTTCATCTTTCATTAAACCCGGTACTTTTTTATTCACGAGCGGTATACCGTACGCGTTATCAATTGGATAATCGCTCGTATCGAAACTAGCGATATCATGTTTCATATTTTCATAGACATCTTCGCACTCAATGTGGTATATAAGACTGTCTGTGTCGGTGTACATTACCCGGCATTTATCACGATATAGCGGTGACATGTACTCATGATGAAATTCGTACAAGCACGTTTTAGAAATGTCGAGTATGCACATGCCGACATAGATTGGTTTATAAAATTTCACTTCAAGTTTGCGTAATTCTATGGCAACCAAATTTTCCGAAAAGACGCTTCTACTGTGAAAATTTGGTTTCGCTATCATTGCTTCTGCTCCGTATCGTCCGTCCCACTTTGTTAATAATTTTACATCGACACGATTACGCACATTTTCCATCGTCTTACCAAATACCGCGTTATTCATCAGTTTATATAAATTTTTTTCAAAATCATTTTTCGCGAGTGTTCTAAACTGTGTATTTAATTCGATATAACTGCGAAGCCACGGAGATTGTGTAAATTGTAATATGCGATGTATTTTTGTAACGCGAAGGTCGTGTCGCGTACATTGCTGTAGGTTACGGTAGTGTATCACGTAACGCTTCTTATCGTATAGCGTTGCGAGGAGTTTGTCTTGCCGCTTGCCGGGCGGCTTGTCGCGTGTCGGGCAAAACGGTAGGTCAATGTGCGTATCGTGAAGATGTTGCGGATACTCGAGATCGACTTCGAGGATATAACCCGTAGGCGAATCTAACGCGATCGATGCTACGTCAAAATTCGACACGTCGTCGACCCATCGAAAATCGGCATAGGGCAACGGTTGACACATTGCCCATCCGTACAAATTATTTACATCGAAATACATCAAGTACGACGATGGTTTCGATGGATCGTACGATTGTTGCATGTACTTGTTATTAGCGCGCGCGTATCTGTTGGAACACTGACTCAGACCACCGCGTATACCGCGTTCGATAAACATGACCATGTCGATGTCGGTAAGCAATTCGAATGTAATCTTTGTATGCTTTAACATGGCATCCCACGTGTATCCGGGAAGAGTATAATAATACGCGGGGTCGAGTCCGTAACTTTTGATGCAACTATCGCGAAAGTTTTCAAAAATATCGGCTAATAACAAGACGTCGATTTTCAGGTACAAATCGCTATACTCGTCTAGCGTTCGAATGGAGAATCGCGTCCAGATGTTCTCGGCGTGCGCGTAATCGCTCTCGGATATAGTTTCACCGGTCAAAGAACTGTAAAACGATTCGCGCGGTGGTAAACACGTATCTTGCAACCTATCTACAGAGTCGACGTATTCGTACGGAAAGACGCCTTTCCGTGTTAATAAACTGAAATTTTCTGCAGATAAATTTTGAAATTCTGATTTTAAAATTTTGAATTTGTCTTTGTCTAGATAAGATGCCAATTTGTCGAGACTTGCCGTAAGAAATTTGTACGAATCGATAAAACTTAATTTTATATAATTTTTCCAATTGTCTTGTGCAACTTTAACAGTTTTTGTAAACGATATATATTTTTCCTTGGTTATTGGAAGTAATTCGATTTCCCCTTCGAACGCTGTGGCTATATCCTCGATAATGAAATGCGCGTCGTAACCTGATAAATTGTGGAAGACTATCGGAATATATAATGATTCTTTGTAATTTAGATTGCAATTTGAGTGCGCGGGACCCCTATATCGTCCGGTCAAATGACAATGATCGCGTACGCGTGTATCGTCTTCTTGCGTAAACGGTTTTTCGCAAATATGGCAATGCGTTGCGCTGTGAAATTTTTCCCACTCGTCCGATGTTAAATTTACCATGGAGACATTTGTAGTCATTAAAATAGTCTTTACACGTAACGCTAAATTTTTAAGTTCTTCGGCGAACCACGCGATACAATCAATACTGCGGCGAGAATGGTACGCGGATAACGAGTCGTCGAACGAACAATGCATATAATACGCTATACTAAATACCTTATGATGCTGATAATTTTTTTCTTCGTCAGTCTTTGTCAACGCACATTCCAAATCGGCATAGATCACAAATGGAAGCCGCTCTTTCCTCGTGTAGTTGTTGAACTCGAGCCACTTGTCCTTATCGCTCGGCAATCGGATAGCGCAGTCGTTTATTTTTCCGCAGTCTACCGTATGTGACTGCAACTTGTCCTCCGATCCGAAATAGTGCAAGCATCTGTAAAAGAATATTTAAATTAAAGATTTATGCAATGCATTATATTTTATAATTACATAAATTATTCAAATTATACATACCGATCACAGATATATCTTCGGCCGTTGTGTTTGCTCAGTTGCGAGCTCACGAGCCGGGATAAGTTCTTGATCCATGCGAAATGTCCGACGCTGTTACCGTCTTCCACATACAACAGGTTGACGTGTTTATCCCGTTTCTGCTCCGAAAGACGTATCGGGACAATGCTGTTTTCTTTCTCGATGCTGTACACGTTGATGGAGATATTGTTTATATGTTCAAACTTTTTTAGTTGGTTCAACGTCATCGGAAACTCAATATTTTGTACATTTAACACCGTCGTATAGTGGGGATATGAAGATTCCCGATTTGTGTCTCTTTCAGCGGGGTATAGAGCGGCCACCACTGCCCACGCGAAACACGCATTGTCTCTAGATTGTACATTAATTACAGCTCTCTTCATCATAATTTCTCGCGGCAATTTAATATAACATCCCGCGCGCATAGGATTATACTTATTTATATTTACAGTTAAATTCTGTATTCGCGACAATGCCCAGCCACTATCGCGTTCCTGAAATTCTTCTAGCAATGCTAGAGTGGGCTCGATAACGCTGCGCTCGTACCACTCGTGTAAATCAGACGTGCGAAAGAGTTCACAGTTTCTCGTATTGATACTTTTATTCGCACGCTTATCACCCGACACAAATTCACCGTTGAATATAGTGTTCAATTTTACACTGTTGTATCTTCTTATAACGTCTTGCACTTGCTCGAGCACGATGTCTTTGGCGTCCTCGAGAAATTGACGAGGTTCGATATGGTTTGCGTTAATCACAGCACCGGTTAGAATACGGTTATCGAACGCGGTATCAATCTCGCGCCACACAAGTTCATTTTGATGCGCGCTACATCCGGCACCCGCGTTATTGTCGCCACTGTAATTACCACCACTGGGCATAAACTGTCTCTGCAATCGAGTCTTTGCACCTTCGAGTCGCGCGATTCGAGCAATCAGCGATTGTCGATTCCCGATCGATAATCGCGGTCGTTTGATCCGACTTTGCTCTTCCAGCGACTCGATGTACTCGTTGCATCGTTGTAGCCATGCAAAATATTCGCCCAAGGTGGCAATTTGGCGGGACCGCTCCACCAGGTCGCATTCAGTCTGCTCGACGTTTTCCATTTCTTCACAGAGTGCAAATTGGGCACATATTGCATGGAAATCTTATATACAACGGCTCGCTACAACTTGAACAGAATCGGCCATCCATCGCATCAAGTGTCTCAATTTTATGCTTTCGAACAGCATACATCATTTGGCTATCCACGCCTTGCAATGCAATCATACACGAAGGACATACAGCTAAAGCACCACCCGTGGAATAATAAAAGTATATGATACAAAATTTTGTACTACGTGCGTTTAAAGCATTAATTTCCGCAACAGACACTATTTTCTCTCTGAATTCCGTGGAGTTCTCACTGCAGTCACTAATGCAATCACTGTCAGATGACAACGCGTGATCTTCGTCTTCCATTTTTATATTATCACACAACACTGACAGAACATTACTTTCTGACAGAACACTATAATTTTTGACTATACTTTTGCTATACCGTCGTGTCGATGCGCTTTCAAATCACGTACTATGATCTGATGCGCTTCGATCCTTCTTATATTCAACCAACAAACTTTCAGAGATTGTTGAAGGCACAAAAGAAAAAAAATTTTGTAACTGAACCTAGGGTTGAAAATGTGTTGTTATCTCGCTATGATTCACAGATTGCTCGAAAACGTCGGACCCCGAAATATCTCAAAAATGTGTTGTTATCTACGTATTTCCATCCGCCCAATCCTTCAAAGAATACTTCTATTTATATTGTGTATGTTAAAAAAATATAATGAAGAGAACTCTGCTGCACTAGAGTATCATTTCTTTCGTTGCTCTTCTGTGTTTCGGTGGTCTGCTGCACTAGAGTATCATTTCTTTCGTTGCTCTTCTGTGTTTCGTTAGTCTTGTGCAATGGCTGAAGAAAACGTAATTATCATCGACGACGATACGGATGATGATTACGATTATTGGATGGATCCAGTTGTGGCGGAGCGGATGGAGATAGAGAGAGAGGAGAGAGAGAGGAGAGAGATGGAAGATGATGGATCTGATATAGAACCCTTGGCGAAGGACAGTGATTATGATAGTGACAATAGTGTCGATATTCTTGATGAACGGTTACAAAAGAAACAGCGAGATTTAAGCATATCTGAAATAATGACATACAATCAAGCAACAAAGATATGTTGCATTTCATATTACTACATGGAAAATGGATTAAAATTTTGTATCGAATGCTTTCTAGAAGCACCGGATCAGTATGAAGAAACTAGTGCTGTTCGAGAACATAGAACCATAGCTTATGTTCATTTGGAAAATATGTCATGCAAAGAGTGCAGAAGATCTTTGAATCAAATATTGGCCTGCAACATGTGCCCTATTTGCACAAATTAAAATAGATGATGGATAACATTGTAAGTATCTTAATTTATTATATATCAAAAGTATTTTAAAATAAATTATTAAAATAATTTAAACTAATGAAATGCGTATGTTTTCTTCTGTTTTCAGAAACGGCTTCCCCAACATAGCCCGACGGTCTATTTTATATATTATTATTATTATTTTTTTATATTGTATACTTTTTATTAAACACACATTTAAATAAATTATATATATATTTTTAATTGTAACAAAATCATGACGTAATTTTTCTTCGCACACATTTCCATCCACCCAATCCTTCAAAGAATACTTCTATTTATATTGTTTGTTAACTGGTAATATTGTATAATATCTCAAAAATGTGTTGTTATCTCGCTATGATTCACAGATTGCTCGAAAACGTCGGACCACGAAATATCTCAAAATATAAGTTTATGACTAATATTGTATACTTGCGATAATACAGAGAGAAAGAGAGATAAAAGGGATAAAGAGATAGATAGAGGGATAGAGGGATGGAGAGGGAGAGAGAGAGAGGGATAGAAATATAAAGGGATAAAGAGAGAGAGCGAGAGAGAGGGAGGAATAGAGAGAGACCCAAAATCTTCTTCATAGGAATACCGCCATTTTTGTTTATACGTGCGTCCCCCGCCCCGCAGCCCCCGCGCCATAGAAATTCCCTCCGTCCCACGTGACGTCATCCCCCCTCCATCCTGCGTGACGTCATTCCCCCGCGCCGCTGAGATCCCCTCGCCCCTCACCCCCCTGAGATCCCTGCGTTAGAATTCTCCTAGTGCTAACTACTATAAAGCTTTGTCGTATTGTAACAGTGTGTAAAAATTACATATTTTTTTACACACCATCTATATGTACACATCGTGTATCTGTGTTCTCATATACAATTATTTTTCGAAACTTATGACACAGTTATAAGTCTGCTTCGTTGAACTAAAATAGTTTTGTCGAAACGTGAGAATAAATTATACGAATTACTCACACATATTTTCTCACACTCGAAGACATAATTCAGGATTGTTCGCGTAGACATTAACGCGTCTTTTAATAATGTTTTCCAAAATGGATCTCTCTCCTCACCCCACCGATCCAATTAATTTTACTCCAGTCTATCCTGTCGCGCGAAGTCTAATAACTGTGCACTTATAGTAGAGATATGTACGCGTTCGTGTCCTTTATCCTATCTTTATGTCTCTTCCATTTTATGCGACGCGCAGCAAATTAGTTCGTTAGTGCCGGTTGCAATGTCTTGCATAATGGATTCCCGACATGAGCAAGGTCCCTTCGTGTCTATAGTCGGTTCAGCTATCTGCTCGACTAATTATCTTGCCTTGACGTAGACGCAGCTGTTACACATATTATTTACCAACAGAAACAATCGTGCAGTGCGCTGACAACCGATGCGAAACAACCGAGCATAAAGAATTCTCGTTTTCGGATTTTGTTTTGTCTGCTTGCTTTTACGAAACTGCAAATTGAGCGCGAAAGATGAAGCAGCTCGTCTGTCAAAGCTCTCCTTGAAAAAATTTTATTTTCGCATTATTATTTTATTCTTTATAAAGATGTCATGTTTTTTATATGAATATAACTTGTTGCATCATTTTTTTTATTTTGAAATATTTCTTTCTATGCATTCGCGTCATATTTTTATAATTATAATATATATATAATATATATGAAACGAAATGTGCGGGAAAAAAATATTTATGTTTGTTGTTGCTTCATTTACTTGATTATGTAATTAGCGCAAAAATTTGCATCTCTTGCAAATTCGCATAGAACGTATTAAATCCATAAAATTCCGAAATGTTCGTTTTACGTAATTACGTGTTACATATTAAATTTAACCTTGGAAAAAGATTCGTGCCGCAACTGAAAATGCAATGAGTTCTATAAAAATCGGGTTGACTCACCCTTAAGCTCGTACTTCCCTTTCACGTCGTATTATGCATCGCACGTTCATGCCATTCGTGCATTATGCATGTTTGCAATACGTAAGGTCGAAAACACGGTTGATCACACTACGGCGTGTAGACGTTTAACCGTCGCGCTCCGTATTCATGTGCGTGGCTTTGTGTCAGATAAGGCATCGTGCACTGTGTATCTGATCATGAATGCGAGATATATCCGCATGCAGTACTATCGAGGGTAATAAACGTAACCGAAGTGCCTGCGGAATCAATTCGCATAAGATCCGGAGAGCGTCGTCTTGCATTCGATGAACATCATCGCGATGGTAAATACGTCAGAGCGAATTCGCTTCGCGAATACGCTATTAGCGGTTGTCATCGCGCTACGAAATGTCATTTGATCTTTCTGAACGTAATTCGAGGATTCGATTGCGTGTGTGTGTGTGGGTATGTGTATGTGTGTACGTCAATTCCGAAACCGATATCATTTCGATGAGCGCTTGCATTTCGCATCCATATGCGTGCACAAGATCCTGCATTTAACCTCGGACCATGCTTTGTGTCAGTATGTTAAATGTGAAACCGGGGAACACACAGCGAGAGGCAAAATGGTCGACCGTTTCTCCTGTGTATTTGATTTCCCGTACTTTAATTAGATTTTCCTCATTTTTTGCTTCGCTCATGCTTTTCTGCAGAAAAGCGCTTTTTTAAATGGGAAGATTATATATTACTATGGCTAAATGTGTGCATTTCGCTTGTAATGATTAAAACGCAGTTTTTCCGGAATTAACTTCAGAGCACATGTGTGTATCGTTATTACATTTTGCGTCTATTGTTAGTGCTTGTTTAAAAAGTGCTACACATTATGCGTTACGCCATTACAAAACGGTAATGTTAAAAGGCAAGAATATAAAAAAAGGCAGAAGCAGCATACACAGTTTCCTATTACTTTAACTAAGCGATTACTTAACTACGCGATTTTTTTAGTGATGTGCATAAAAAAACTCTGTAGGACAGGAAATATGAGACACGTGAGTGCAACGAACCTTAGTCATGTACGCTTTACGATATTATCGCGAAAGCGAGCTACCCTTTTTCCCTTACACGCTACTATAATGGATATCGAAATCATGTTAATGTCAGGCGATGGTATGTGTAATTCAGTTTCTGTCGAAACTTCCGATATTCTTTTTACACTGTATCTACATAAGCATTATTTATGAGAGAGGTAACTTTATTGAGACAAAAAAATATATATTTAAATTATTAAAATATAAAATTTATTTTAAGCAGAAATGTCTTGTAATTTATTTAATATTTTTTATATAAATGTGTACACTTTAATAATTAAATTTTTCGGAGCAAAATCTACTCACAGTCTAGACATTTAATTAATTTATAATATTTAATCTGTATTTCTTAAATTTAATTAATTGTTAACGCATCATGCAATCTTAAAGAAAGCTTTTTAAATGTCGATATCGTAGCGACATTTTCAACTAAAAGTTATGTAACATAAATAGACCTTTAGCTGCTCGCACATTGTTTTGTAACTACCGTCGCTTGGGCAAAAGCTGAAAATGTGCTCTAATGATTTTGCATTTAAGCGAGATGGTAGAAACAAGTTTGCGGTAATGGTTTCTTAAGTGGCACTTCAATTGTTCAAACGTACCGTTTCGGGAATACTATGTATGCGTAATTTCGCCAAAAAGTTTAATACTTTACGCAATAGTAGCTCGAACATTGATGGCTCTCGTACGCTGATACGCTGTTTCATGATAATGGGAATAATTTTAAGCAATAGAAAGAGAAATATATTTAGTTTATTTCATACATTTTTTTACATTTTTGTGGTTATTGAAATCATCGCAATTAGAAAATGTTACAATAAAATTATATACGTTTATTTAATAAATTTATATAATAAATGCACTTTGTATTTTTTACATATTAAATTAATTATAAATTGTATATTTTTCTTTATTATTCTATATTTATCTTTTATATGAAAATTAATTATAAATTATTTATTTTTCTTTACTATCTTTATGTATTACGCGACCTAATAAGTTCGTATAAACAGCGAACGCGTACTACGTTTAAATATATTCGCATTACTTATCGATATCTTTGGCAAGCGATATTCTATCAAGATAACCCATTTTGCGTGGCTATAGAAATTGCTAGCTATAATTCTGCAGATAACAATGCAGTTGCATATTCATGAAGGAGCTGTACAAAATGCAATAGCCATTTATCTGTGGTTATATGGGAATTCGGTATTCCCAATCCCCGCTAATCCAAAAATCGCGAATGTAGCCGCGCCGCAGCGGTAATGAGCGGTTTGCTGACTTTGAAAACCTGATTACTCGTGTGAAATTTAAGTACTTGGCTGGTGCGTTCTTTCTTACATGATACACGAAATATTGAATCGCGCGACGTCGCAATTCTTAAATAAGCTACGACTTAGGGAGAGTCTGGTTTCTGGGAATGTGCTTTTACATGATACCCACGTTTTGCAAGCAGCGGCACAAGGGGGACTCCGAAACGACATCTTCCCTTCCGTATTCCCAGTAGTAAAAGATCGCACGTACAAGCAATCGTTTCTACGTACACGTAGTATCTAAAAGTGCTTACACATCTCAAATGCGTGCTCAAATTTTTACTGAGCTTATGCGGAAACGAGAGATCGAAAACATTAAAGGGGGCACTTTGCCAAATTTAGGGTGATTTTATGTTCGATTTGTAAAATTTGATATATTGATCGATATTAATGAACTTTTTTTTAACTCTCTTGACATTGAAAGCATACTTAAATTTTGATCATTTTCGTAATTTTGACGAGTTTGTAGCTGTTGTATACATGCGCAATCCTAAAAGTTTGGTGCGAAATGAAAGATTTTTTTGTAAGAAATATGAATTATTTTTATTACTTAATATCTTAATGGTAATGTAAATATGATAAATTTCTGCAATATTAAAGAATCTGTCATATTTATATTACCATTTAAATTACGAAACTTGGAGTGTTTCAATTTTTCTGGTCAAGTTTTTTTATTCTTTGCTTTAAAGGAAACTCTACAAATACATGTTTTATACTTTTTCTTCCGTTTTCTTTCGTTTCTTTAGCTTGACTTTATTTCAATGAGATAATTGTACTTTGTGTACCCGCCTTTTCATTTGAAAGAGAATAGAACTTTTAATCTTAAACCGTGCTAAAGTTTCCCAAAGACGCCTGTCTTTTATCAGAATTACGTTTTGCAGTTGAAAACTCGGGATAGTCGATGCCTTTCAGCGAGAAACCCAAACACATCGAATCATAAAGCTTCGCGTTTTCGTTGCACTCTGCGAGATGCATGATTAAAATAGGTAACACGATACGTCAACCATATTTCACAACAATAAACTCTAGAGATTCGTTTTCAGATATGCCGTATCAAGTGACATCCGAAACTATTGAACACGCATTTCAACGCGACCGCGATATCGTATGACGTATACTTTCCCGACTTAAGTGCTGTTCGCAATGTAAAAGCGAAATTGATGTATTACGCCGACTAGCGTGTTCCGATCCGCGGGGCTCGGCCGCAATAATGCTTGCGGTGTTTCGGACAGCTCCCACTGCACAGCATTATGATCATGACAGAAACTCGAGAGCGCATAATTCCGCGTACTCGCGCGTCTTGTCTGGCGTCTGGTATTATCCGGTATCGGACAGGCCTGATGATGACTGATGGAAGTCGGCTTATTCGATTTGTCGTCACGCGAAGGCGGGGGTGGATGGTGAAAAAGTGAAGTGGATCGCAATTACGGGATTTCTGCCGTGGCGTCAACCGGGGGAATTACCTCGTCTCGGACAACAATTAGTCCGGTTTCAAACTCTCTGTCGTCGTAACCGCTCTCCATTGTACGAGGAACCTTTCGCCGAGTCTGCGCGCGGCAGAGAAATAGGATTTTCCGCCTTTCCCCGCGATCCCCTTAAATCTCATTTCGAACGGACGTGTCTTTTCCCCTATTTTCAGTGTCCCAACTCTGTCGAAAGGAGTTTTCTCCGGCAAGGACATTAACTCGCCTCGATGTTGAATCAGGATTTTTATCGTTATTTCGCTAGATGAATTTACGCACGAATAACTCCGTTGAAAAATGTCCAGTTTTCTACGTTTTAGCGCCGATATCAATTAATTCCAAGTATGAATCTGCGATATTAATTCATTGTTAACGATAATGAATTTAAGCAGGACGGAATTTTATCGTTTGAAAGACGCACATTGAGATATACCCGACCAAGTTTATCTCACTGTCGACGGTGCTGCAGCACAAAAGCTATTCTCCAACGTGTTTTCAAAGTTCAGGGACTGTCTTCTGACAATCAGAATAAACGGAAGAGGAAGTTGGTGCGACGGGCAAGGACCCTGGCAGTTCGAGAACAACTAGTTACAAATGATAAAATAACAGAGCTCATTTAATCTCTTACTCGCGCGTTCCGTTAATTGACGAGAGCCAGCATTGTTTCTTGGTAGGCAAACTTTGGCTATTTTCCTTTCTCCTCTCGTGCTTGTCAGGAAAAACAAATCGTGCATTTCCGTGAATCGTTTCGCAAAATCGTGTCGATTTTGCACCTTTATTACTATTCAACTCGTATTTGAATCGCAGTGGATTTCTCGACAAATTTTTAATTTTCTCCATATTTTCATAACTAAAATCAATCTGATATTTTTTTGGAAGTCTTGGATAAATCCTATCGAAAGTCCTATCAAAGATTAAAATTCATTGATTTTAATTGAAATAAATTATTATTCTTTTTTCATAAAAACGTGAAACTGGCACCCCATATCTTCAAATGTTTATTTTTTACACCAAATTCTTTTTAGGATATATTAAAGCACAGAAGAGTTTTATAAATTATATCAAAATCCTGAAAAAATACGACGTAAATTTAACAAAAGTTTTATACATTTTTGTTATTCTACCCGTACAATATCGTTGAAACGGCAAAGAATTTAATTAGACATGGCCCATTTAGAGAAACAATGCGATCAATCCCTAATGCTTAAATACTACATTCAGTTAATTAAAGCTTTTCGAATCTAAGACCCGGAATAAAGGATCCCGAGAATCTCGAGAATTTGCTCGCGTTCTTCGATTCATTCTTCCACGAGGAATTTGTTTTATCGCGAGCGGCTAAACTACTCCCATAAATTACTTTCTCCATGCGATCAGATAATGTCCTCAAATTCACGCGCACAACTTCCGCCGTAGATCAATCTCCTTGATTCTCCAACCTCGCTGGTTGGATGGGCGACCGAGCGACTCGCACTACTTCGAGAAACTGCATTACATTACGCCAGTTTTCGGAAACAGATTGTTTCGAAAATTCGCCAGATAGATTCGCAGTTCCACAATTGACGACCTTAATTCGTGGTCGTGATCTTTTCAAGCAGTTATGTTTAGATTTATTGAAAACATCGAGTATTAAATATATTATTTATAAAATCATAGATTGTGCTTTTATATCAGCATAAAATTTCTTGTACAATACAAATTTAATTTAATTTGTAATTGATTTTTTTTTGCAAAAATGCAATTTATTACGTGCATTTTAAACTACTTTTAAAATTAGTTTCAGTATTGTCCGATTTCATGATTATATAGAAACGTAAATCTATCTACAAAATATATTGACTATGTAATCTACTGTATAGATTATATTTTTCTTATATTATATTGATATCACAGCGTCTCTATATATGTCATCGTGCCTCTATATATGAAAGATTTTAAAAAGATTGAAGCATTAAATAAAAATTAGACAAGAATCAATGAACGAAATTAATTTGCATCATGGAAATGGATCAAAATGGAACAGTAATAGCATTGTAAAATATACGATGTGGAGTCGGATCGATGTTCACAAATGATAATAATCAACAATTTATTCCTCGCCATTTGATACCAAAGCGTGTCAGAATTTTAAGCCTCGAAGTAGAATACGAACAATCGATTTTAGGCTATTTACGTTTCTATCTCCGCGCGAGGAAAAGGACAAGCATAAAAATGCTACAAAAGTGCAGAGACATGTAGGAAACACAAAATTTCCATCGTGCCGCGTGTAAATGCGGTGCGATCGGAAAGAGATGGGTATATCACGGTAGACGGCTACCACGGAAATTGCCCACCTGTCCAGTTTCCACGATCTTTTCATCCCCCGATCCCTATTTCGACGCGTAGATATATGATAAATCGAAGTGTATCAAGGCACTTTCTCATCCAAAAAAGAAAATACCGCCATGTATACGTGTATTGGAAATTTTATCTCATTTATTATTCTCATATAAAATGTAAGCTTTTATAATCAGCAAAAATAATGTATTAAAGCAAAATTATATTTATACACGCATGCATCTACATATTATTCACACAGTGAAAATAATGAAAAGTATATATTTTTATTACACGTTTCGTGCTTTCCAGCTATAATTATAATATTGATAATTTTATATATTATCGAAATATGTATAAATTAAAATATAACTACTTAAGTCAGTTAGAGAAAATTTGAATAAATAAATGTATACAGAATAGATGCTTTTTTATCTTTTCAAATGTAACACTCTTTTTTTAAGTGAATTATGCAGATAATAAATCAATTCTTTTAATGTCTTTATAATCAATATATTCGGACCAAAAAAAGAACCTCAATAGATATTCTTCAGATAGCAAATGTGAGGTAACACAAATATTTGCTTTTTAAATAAAAATGCAATTTATTACGTGCATTTTAAACTACTTTTAAAATTAGTTTCGGTATTGTCTGGTTTCATGATTATATAGAAACGTAAATCTGTCTACAAAATATATTGACTATATAATCTACTATATAGATTATATTTTTCTTTTTTTAACATTTTATTGGTATTAGTATTTTTTGAATATTTTCGGAATATTTTTGAAAATGATATCTGTCAAACTATTATATAGCTGCAGTCACTTTAAATGATATTGCTTCGTACAGGTTGTTAGTACCACTTCTATCATTACTATCCCTGCGCGACCAGTGGACATGACTAGAGAAATTGATTCTCTGTGGAAATCATCCTAATGTCAGCTATTCTGGCTGTGGCATTAAGGTCAATAATCCCGATGGATGTGACTATATGTGTATCTATATGGAATTTTTTTAAAGAATGTATGTGTTTATAGATCGTCATCTCTTATTTTTCATCGCTGTACTGTCCACTCCTTAATATAGCTATTTTTCTTTGCATTAGTCGCCAGACAATTAAACTAAACAATATACTAAATACGCCATAATACGTTAAATGTTGTATATAATGTCAATTACAACACAATACTTATATATTAGAATTGTTCAATTGTTTCATTAATTTCTATTAATAATTAATTTTGTATTTTCGTCCGCTATCATATCTTATGTTTTTCCGTCAAATAAAATAACAGCAAGTAAATACACATTATATATAATTAAACGTTTCAACGTAAAGTTTTATAAAATTCCAGCTAAAGGTGCTTTCGTCGGGTTGAGAAGTGTACGTTGGCACGCGCGTCCTTTCGCGTATTATGGTGGATAGACCGTGAGTATAAGGATGGAAATTAGGAACCGTCTAAAGTTTGATAATTAAGAGAGCACTATTCGCTAGAGTGGTTTGTAAATTACGACGGAGAGTGCGCGCGTGGTTTAGCTACCGTTATCTTCTATATACGTGATATCCTAGCACTACTGCACGTTAACTTCGACCTTCGATCCGGTCTTCGCAGTCCTCTCCGTGTTCCTTGGCTGGTGCAGTTAATGCCACTCCTATCCTCTTAAGATATCGCATTATCACTAAGGAGCTTTCCGCGCAGGACGAGGAACTCTCCGCAAGTATAAAAGTGGATCGGATTAAAACTTAACGTGGATCTTCGCATAATTGCATTTCTAACAAGCACGCTGCCCATTGCGACGAGGCAGCGAGCAGTGACCCTCCTCGATTACACGAAGCTCTATTAAACAAAGTGTCGGGCCTGTCCGCAAGCCAAATCCTTCTTGCGGCAAAAGCTCATTAGAGCGGCGAATCCGCTCTACGAAAACTAGTGATATTTAAGTGAAACCGATATATTGAACCGATAATTCTGTTTTTCTTCATAATAATCAATTATATTATAAAATTAAAAGTGTCAGTGAACCTCTTTGAGATTTATATAACATATTAGCTTATCGTTTATTTATTTATTTATTATTGTACATTTTTGGAATGAAGGTATCGATTTATTCTTACATTCTGTGGCGCACAATGTAGTTCGCTGTTCTTATGCTATTGTGTTTATAAATTCTCTTCACTCTCCCCCTATTCATTATCTACGTTCGGTTTCGCGAATCTATCGCTCATGCAACTTCTGACTGAAGCTCGGCGGTGAAGTTAACCAAAACTTATATCTAGTTTATGCACCTGTCTCTTCCCTCTTATAATCTCTGTAAACGCGGCTGTGGCCTTTGCCGCAAACTGCTATTCCTGCGAGCGCAAGATTGCAGCCGCTGCGTTGTAGAATTCGCAACCTGGAGCACCGAGAAGCATATCAGGTTTACGCACCGCTGGCATCATAATACCAGGCGCGATTCAACATAGTTAGCGCATCTTCTACTAAGATCTGTCGGTAACGAGCTCAACTTTCGACGACCAATTATCACGAATAGACTTTAGCGTGAGCATTCATGACCATTCTACTCGTATTAAACCCCGAGTTTCTTAAGTGCAAGATACCGCGTCTTTACAGAAACATAACTAGCTCTACTTACATTCCGCAAATGGTAAAAAAATTATTTATACCTTTTAATAGAAATGATTAGTGGAAAAATGTTGCATAAACTGAAATATATCGACCATATAATGAGATATATTTTTGTGTAAACATAGCTTGCTTTTAAATTAATTTGTTGAAAATTAAATGAACGATGTATGAAGATAGTTATAAAAATAATTATCTGGATGAAAGTAATTCTATAAATCGATAATGACACTTCACGATGTGTTTTTCATTGTATATAACATATAGCATCTACTTATGAAGATAATTCTGTATCTAATTTTATATATAATGATATATTCAATATTATGCTCATTTTACTCTACTATTTATGCAAATGGCAGAAACATAATTATGAGCCAAACACTGTCGCGCTATTTTAACTACGCTTTGCATTACTTTACGATCTACGTATATATTAATAAACTATGTACATTTGTTGAATTGTAATTCCTAGTATTCTATGTAAATTCTAATCAAATTATGTCCTTGCTTTCAGGTAATCCATGGCGTGCACATCGAGCCGGCACACGAAGTAAAGAAACGTAGCATCAGTCAGCCAGTTCGCATCCTGCTATCTTACGACGAGAGCGTCTTTAGGTGAGTCAGTACACATTCGTATCTACAAGATTCAACGAGATTTGTCAACGATATGAAATTACGAAGTTAAGATCAACTATGCATTGGAGTACAAATTAAGTTTACAAGCATGACAACTGCGTTAATTATTTTAAGCGAACAATCGAAGTACAGGAATTTAGCTCTAATTTTGTTTATATGCAAATTTGTAAATGTTTCTGTTCAGCAGCTAAAATGTAAGATATCAAGATAAGAAAAAGCTTTCACGATTATTTCTTTTCTTATTCTACTTTTTAAAAATTATATTTTTATAGCAAACGCCGATTAATATTCAAAGAAACATATCTGCAAAGATAATGTAAACTTTTTAGTACGATTTAACCTTAAAATAGTCGTTCAATTTCTTGGGTTATAACATATTACAGGATCATTAAAACGATTAAAAGCTTGGAGGAATAATTTTTCCGCTCCAAAAAATAATATTTTTATGCAATGAGTTTATACGCTTCGTAATTTCTTTACCTCGTAATAATTAATTTTCTACATCCTCCTACGCTCACAGCTCATTCGAATAATTAAATTCTTCGTCGACGTCATCTTGTCATCATGTCTGTCGCGGGTGTGTCTAATTCGCTACGCATTTTATATTACACTATACGGTGGAATTTTTGCACGAAGCTAATTTACTAAAGTGCCTATAAATATCTTCTTCGTAGCTTAATTTTAAAATGGTGGCAGAAATTAGCTCGACGATATCGCGTAATACTTTCATTACCGTACGACATTTTCGGGTTACCTGTCGCTTACTCGCATCGTGAAACGAACAATACGATCCAGTCTCTTTCTCCCTTGCGAAAATAGTTTCTATCTTTAATTGCTACCGGCGACATTATTTCTGATGCGCGCGAAAAAAGATTACCGCAATGTTACAGGACGCTTTTTAAACGTTTTTATCGCGAATATTTATTTTTATCGCGTTTGCCGTTTCTGAGGAATCTACTTGAATCAAGGGAGATATTGTCTAGCGTGAAAATTCCTTCGCGAGTTTCAATATTGCCAGGCAACGTCTTGAAGAGCTACGATAACGGGGCACTGGAACGGTGTATTTTGAATTATTATTATTATTTGTATTATTTTCTGTAAAGTTCTGATATTTTTGCCTCCGGTATTTCTCAGATAGCACTCTAGAAATTTAGGTACATTGCGGATAATCTCCACCGCATCTCTTAGCGTCTTCTCCCGCAGTTCCTGTGGAAGGTAATGCGTTAAGGCCATAATAGCTGGAAACATGATAAGCAAAGATACGGTTACTGCGCTAAACGACGATTCCGTAGTAGCTGGTGTGAGATAGTATCAGAATAGTATATGATATTACCATTAGCACTCCATAACGATGCTTATGCATTAATAAATGACTACTTTACTTGGATTGCAATTTAATATAATATTATGTGTTCCTCGACAATTAAAATTTTATCTACAAGTAAAAATCATAGAAATAAAAATGTACATATTAGTATTTTTCTTTAAATCACGAGATTTATCATTAGCGAATAAAAGTTTACTTTGTTTTTCATTTCTGTGCAATCTTATCATGAGTCATCTCCTTCGATTCAGGATAACCGTCACGTAAACAGCGAACGTCCTTAGAGACTCATAAAACAATTATTTTTATTGTCGCACTCGTTTATCTTAAAGGAGGTAATTTTGCGTCAATGTCACGTAGCTGTAACCGCAGCCACCTCGAACCTATTAATTTCTGAAATAATATCTCGCTCGCGTAGAACGTGAGTCCGAGTAGCGTCTCTCAGCTTCGATCTCGTACAATCTCAGAAACGCTTCCATTCTCGTGATCGTCAGATAAGTCGATGTACCGGCGTGTCATGGAGCACAACGCGGCGACGTAAACCGTTACGAAACGACTATTGCGAACTCCTATCTTGCCAGCGATTCACAGACCATTGACCCTGTTCCCCCAAGTTTGACGCGGCATGCATATAAGCGGCGTTCTTTCTCTCTTCATGTTTTGTCGTCGCAAACGTATAATTATGTCTTCAGGCTGACGCATATATTAACGATATTCCACGGTAGCTCGGTTGGAAACATCGTCACTTTATGCCGGTTGTGGTAAGGATTTCCATCGTTTCCCTGAGTTTGCCAAGACTTTTTAGCGCAGTTTTTACATCCTATGTATTGTATACGCTACTTGCATTACTTGGATTGGAAGCGCAATCCGAATAAGTATGCACTCGATCGTGTTGGCGAGTTTCGTTATCTCGAATCCGGAAGAACGAATTTTCATTATTGCCTTGAGCAAAATAGAAAGATTATAATGAAAAGCTCTTGGCCGAAATATCGCAGGAGTAAAATACAACGTATACATTTTTATTCGCGAGATAATCGAATATTGTAACTGCAGACAAGCGTAGAAATAGAAGAAATAGAATAAATAGAATAATAATTCGAACCAAAGATAACTCAGATGTTACCATCGGAAATCGAGAGTGAACACCCGAAATATGTCATCTCACATGGCGATGATGCGGTTCGTATAAGACTCAGTTTAAACTGTCGACCGGCGCAACTTTTAGCTTCTGAGAGCAAAAGTTCACAGCAGTTGTTAAATGCCTCCGTGGCACTCGGCGAAACTTTTGGAGTGTCGGCCTCTATGAGTTTCTACGTTGCATTAACCGCGCATCTTGTTCTTTGGACGTGTATTCATCTGTAAACAAGATTTTGCCTATGCACAAAGAACTTTTCGACGTAGTCAGTTTTCGCGTAAATATTGTAATACGGTTTTAACGACGTCATATTGAATGTGACGATTACAGCAGATACTTGAAGCGTCTTCGGAGTAGCTGAGTTAAATTGCACCGTCACTTATCAATGATTTTGATAATAATCCGTTTAATTAACATCTTTTCATCATTTAGTCTCACTTTTTTATTTGCATCTTATAAGTGTATTTTTTTTTTAATCTTTAGAACAATGTTTTAATTTTAGAGATATTATAATAACAAGTGTGTAGAAGTACATGTAGATACGTGAAGAGCTTCCAAAGTTAGACTGACACAATGTCACACAATCACGTCCCGCCATGACACGTATGTATAAAAGTCTTGGACCTCTAGTTTTCGCGAAATAAGGTCACGTCGTGTTGTACAGGTGCGCGACAGCGTGTCGTTATGCATCATTTCCTGTGCACTATTATTATATCTATGTCGCGCCAGAATCGCCCATCTATCCATGGGTGGAAGAACGTTGTGATGGATCATCTCGATTTAACTTTCTTATGTGCAACACTCGTCAAATATTGACGATGAATTGCGTATTACATAATATCGAGATATCGATAAAACGTATAATTTTCAAATGTATTTGTTAAAAACACGTCTGTTAAAAGTTAAATGAAATCTTTTACAAAAACTGCTATTTTTCCTCCGACTAATAAAAACTTGCATTACAAAATTAAATATTGCAATTAACATTTTAACCCGTGAGTAATTTTAATTGCATAAATTACAAAATGTTGAGAAATATGAAGTATGTGTCAGAATGATTGAAAAATAAAATGCCACGTACAGAAGCGAAACTTTTTTTATTCCAATTTTTATTTTTAAGTAAATTACTGGATAGTTTTTCTGGTTTTTTTTCCCTGAAAAATTAAATTGTATACAGCCACATTGTGTATCATTGGCAATACCACACGTAGTGGTATTTCAAAACGAACCAAGCGAATGGTAACATTTCAATTGTCTCATTTTCACTTTTCCGTTTTGGATTAAACGTGGAAATATCATTTTCACACATCATGCATAACTATAGCAAAATATGTGTATGGTGTAAACTGTCGGATATGTCATCGAAATAAAGTTAGTTTTAAAAAAACCGCTTACATATTTATACACATACAACAAGAACAATTCTCTATCATATAGAATTATCATACAGATTGAAAATTCTCATTTGCACCTAACCATGATATTTCTGTTCTCGATGCTGTACTATTAGCAGATTCGTTTGTGGATGAATATAAATTATACGAGCAGTGTGGAATAATAATAACGTACAACGCAAATAGCAAATTAATTAATATATGAGTCAAAAGTTAAAATATGGCGAATGGATTTAAATAAAAAATAAAAAAAAATATAACTGCCTTTACAAATACAACATGGGATGAATTTAGGGAGCGATAACTGAACTAAATTTAATTGCATAATAGATACATTACCACGCGCATAACGCATTAGCACGTTAAAACATTTTATCCGTCAGAATGATATACTGGCGATCAAATATATTCCTCTCATTTCCAGCAAATCGCCATTTTACTAATGCGGTCACGCGTGATCCAATGTCTTTTTCTCAGTCTCGCTTAATAACCCCGATTATTAATTCCTCGCCTGTTTTTCATATTCGGTCGTGCTTGTTATTTGCGAGTCGATTTAGCGAGCGATATCTGCGGCGGTGATTACAATCGGCAATATTTTTTGTAGAACGATATGGTCATGTTATATTGATAAAGCACTTGTGAGTATTGCGCGTCTCTCGCTGCGGGCATAGACTATCTGCAAATAGCCGAAATTTCTGATTGTATGTGTGTCCACGTTTTATGTTTCCGGATACGTTTCGACCGGATGTACCGAATTGATCCGATCAATTTCTATTACATTTGCTTTGTATAAATAGCTGTGTAGACACATGGGAAATATATGTGTGAGAAATTAATTCTCTCATATATTTAGTACAATATTCTATTCTCGTACAATATTCTATTTAATATGCAAATAAAGATGATTCAAAAATTTTTATTTTACAAAGTTTTATATTTAATAAAATTTTATTTAATGACGTTTCAATTAAATTTCTAAGATTTCTTTAGAAACTCTCAATATATAAGTAGCAGCATGATAATAGTATCTATCTCTTTTATTTGAAATTTCCTCATTGACTCAGATAAAAATGTAATTATACAAGTCACTTAATTGAGCGAAATGCGCTCAATTTTCGGTAAATTGCGACACATCCGAATTTCGGTCGGCCCTGCCTAGAGACTACCTTGTCCCTTGTAATTAATCGCGTTTCCTCGTTACCGATAATTAATCCCGTGTCGACCGTACGCGGCGAAATGAAAAAACCTCGAATTAACCAGCGAGGAGAGATCCATCGATATTGTCGTTATTCGACCGTAGGGCGATTCCTCTCGGGAGATCGTATAGTTGGCGAGAGCCGTCCGACAGAAAGCGACGGAATTTTCGCTGTGTAGCGTCCAAAATTTGGCCGCGTGCCAGAGAAACCGCAGTGACGTTGTATAAAAGCTCGTTCGCAGTTATACGGCCTTATTGAATTTCGGCATCGGTACCGGCGCTGGAAATGGAGCTCTCAATCTAGGAGTTTATCCATAACCACACATGTATGCTCTTATTTTATAGATATAGTCATCGAATATTGCAGCATAAATATTTTCATGTTTAAATCGTGGAAAATCTGGACACACGAGTGCTAAAAGTGAAAAATCGAGATAGTATAATTTAGCAAAAACCGCGGATACACGCGTACATACACGCAATTTTCAAATATACGTAAACGACAGGGTTTGAAAATTGCTACTTTTTTACTTCGACAGTAATATGAGATACAGTGGAGTACTTAATTACAGATAAGATATTGCTATTTACAAACTTCCACGTTAATACTGCTGTGCGCAGGATGCACAGTCTTCAATATAATTGCGCATATTGGAATTCCATAGCGCTCTTCTCTCTGCAGAGACGTGATGCATTAGCCTTGGCAGTTCGTTAAGCGTAAACGGATGATATCTCAAGCTTGAAAGTTAGAATATTCCGCGTCTACGTACGATACATATTATATTTGCATTTCAAAACATCTCGCCTATCTTTATTCTTTATAAACAAATTCTTTTAATCGACTTTCTATGATTATTTCTATAGCTGTTACTCTTTTAGCGTTACTGTTTTAACCTCTCAGCTTTGAACTATAACACTAAAATTTGTGTTTTTGATTTTACATGCAATAGCAATCTAATAATTGGATAGAATCATGTTTACAGGTTTCACGGAAACTTGAATTCGTTGAGGGAAATGAGTTCTCAGAATATAAAGTAATAAGTAGAAATCGCGTAGACTTACTTGTTTTCGAAGATTGTATAAACCAATTTGAATGGCTCTTGATGACTTCCTTGCCCTGATTGACGAATAGCGTGATATTAATTATTTCGAATACAGTTCGGGGAGTTATGAACCCGATGAAAGGTCATTTCTGTCTTCGCGCTTTCAATAAAGCATCGCTTTTGAAGAAGTTTTAGATTGATATCGATATTACTTCCGAAATTAAACCCGGCTCGCGCACGAATGTTTGCACACTCGTTGGCATGACTGCAGTATGGGATGTAACCATTTGGATTTTACGAGTGCACATATTACTTCCGCTTTCAGCAAGGTAGTCGGGAATATTGTAAGCGTGAAAAAAGAATGAGGTACCATGTTTTTCGTGTGAGTCTCCATGCGTGTATATATATATTCGATGCCAGCAGCTGTTTATAAAATATAAGCTTTTTCGAACAACACGAGCATACCCCAGCACAATTTTCTTGGACAAGTTTACAAGAAAGTTTTCTAACGTTGTTATTGGACTACTATATTTCGTTTTAAACGGAGAAGTTTGTTACGTTTCTGTCGTGAAACCCCACTCCGTAATTTATAGATTTTATATATATTATTATATTAAAGTAAAATTATTTTTTGATCAGATATAAATTTACATTCTCATGCGAGAATAAAGGATTTAAATGCTTGCTGCTAATATCAATATTATCGACGAATACATTTACATATTCGTTTTCGTTAAAAAGCGCACGTTATTTAAATAGTTTTAGATAGGGAAAATAATTTATAGATATAATGTTCTCATATAATGTTCTCATTAATGTAGAAACTCTATCCGGTCCAAGGAATACAGAAAACGTTTGTTCATTTGTTAAAATGAATTCACGACGTAGCACACAGTTAGTTCTCACGAGCGCGGTTATTCGCAATGAAAGTGTAGAAAACACGGTAAAGGGAAAGAGTCTGGTAATTTTGTGCCCTTTGTGCTCGTTCCCATGTGCATATTTATGTGCTCCTGACCCAAGTGGCGCTTCATCAAGTGGGCCCCAGTTAGCAACAATTTCTAAAACGTTAACATCCTTGCCTCTGCATACGAAAACGAGCAGTGTGATACTGATAGTTTGTTTGCTGCATGGCTAGTTTCCTTTATCCGCTTGCTCATCTCTAATTCATGTATAAAAACGGAGTAAAAGAGCAAAGAGAATAGCATATAAATGTGTGTGTGCTCATGAGTATATATTAAATATAATTAAATAAAATTTATCTTCACATATATATTTCGAATTTATTAAAATATCTTTACAATGTTTTAAATGTATATTACATTTAATGATAATAATTTAATTTGAATTATATAAGAGAAAAAGAAAGATTCCAAAAGAGAGCTAAAAAGATATGATTTTTTATTAGAATACTTTCCATTAAAATGAAGTATATTTATGAAAAATACAATAACTTTTACTAAATATAATAATGTGATAATTAGAATTATTCATATTTATATAATACATTTATACGATATATTTATTCATTTTTTAAATATATTGAAAGTATTTTAAAAAGTTAATATAATTTTGCATACATTTGAATGTGCCAAATCTTTATATTATATATAAATATAAATATAAATATATATATATATATATATATATATATATTTATAATTTATATATGTATAGTAATTTGCGCGTGAGATATATACATATTATTGATAAAATGGAAGGTAATTGGCTCGATGTTAAAAGAGCACTGAATTTACATTCTGTATGGCCACATGAAAAAAGAAATGCATTCTATGGAAAAGTTTCTGATAATATTTCTCAGGAAAAATCTATAGTTGAGAAACTTTTCTTAAAGGCGAAATTTTTTCAGAGAAACTTTCTATTATAAAGTTGTTCGTGAGGGTTAAAAGAGAGGACTTTTTTGTAGGTGTTAATGGCTTATTGTTTAATGTACTTTATAATTTATAAGACATTATTCTTTTAGCTTGAAACAATTAAAAAATCCGAGTTTTACACAAGAATGTCTTTTAAAATCTTCACTTATATATTTACACTTAATATTTAAATTAAATAAAATTACAATTTAAAATAGATTTACGAAATAAAATCATATTCTTTTAAAACAAAAAATTATTGCTACATATTAATATATATATAAAGCTAATACAAAAATATGCAACAATAACCAATTATATAGAAATTTCAGCCAGATTTTTTTATATTTTAATACAACAACATGACCATGTCAAAGATAAAAAAATTAGTTTATTTATTTGTAAAAAAAATAGTATGTTTATTTGTAAAAAAAATAAGTAATAAAACCAAAGTAATTTTTTTCTTTCATTAATTTACACTTTGAGAGATGCTTTATACTTTTATATAGATCACCCACACATATCTTCACACATTAATATATACTTATAAAATTCGTACAAATTTAAACCGATTAAATTGTTGTTAATAAACGTCGGTTTAATTCCGGAGCGCGCCAATTTCACATTTCACGAGTCGCCTTTTCACGATAGTGTCAAAAACATCGTAAACCGTGAAAGCCTGTAATTTTCTGGCTGTGCTGTTCACCACTTGTATGTCTACATATAGCCACGTACGACAGAGACCAATGCCAGCGGCCATTTATAAAATATTAGCGAGTTGGCGTTTTTCAAAGGAAGCCGAGTGCGACGCATGTGCCTGCTTCTACGTCAAAGGTCTCGCCCTAATTGGTTGTTTGTATTTGCACGTAAATTGTACGTTGCTATTTTCTTCTCTTTTTCTCCTTTTTTCTCCTTTTTTCTCTTTTTCTTTCTCTCTCTCTCTCTCCGATTTTCTCTATTCCTTTTTCGCTTTTTCTTTCTCTTCCTCTTTCATCGACGTATCTACTATCTTTCTTCTGATAAATGTTTACCTTGTCGTTTGTGTAATGCGGTAACAAGTTGGAATACTCTCGAGTGACATTCGTGTAAATTTACAGTTTTACTTATCGATCGTAAATTAAGTATAATATCTATAAATATTCTGAACATATTTGATAGTGTATACAAGTATAAGTCAGTAGATATTCAACGGAAAATATTGAACTTTAATTAAGAGACTTTTTAAATTAACGACGCTAAGTTCAAGCGAAATTTCGTGTGAGCATTAATTTCGACGTTATTAATATAATACTGAAATACGTTTCTCTTTACGTGTATATTACATTTGATATACGATTCGCGTATATTTCTCTCATGAAAACGAGCAACATCTTCCCAAATATTCATAAAATGATACATGTACAATATGATGAAAAATTTTTAGATATATATTAAGCCGAGAATTCTCGACCATAAGCTACGCGAATTAAATTATAGATCAGACAAATGATAGTACCATCTTTAGTATAGTCTTTCATCTTCCTTGCCATCTTGAAATTACGCGATTATTAGTTGGAATTGTAAGATAGCGACGATTAGACAAAGCCCTGGATAAGCTTCTGATTATTAGTTTGTTTTATTAATCGGGAGAAATCGATCGCTTGGAATTCGCATCACGGACTTTCGCGTAATGCAATCGTGATATACAGTTCCTCACGAAATGAGTCGGATGGTGATACACACAGTTAAAATTGGTAGAAATTACATTACTTTCTCAGCTCTCCGTGTAACTACGGTGTAGCTCCCCTATCTATCGCAGGGCCAGCTCTTACGCCTTCTACGCTGCTAATGAACGAAACTTTCCTATTGCTTTTTTAAACAATACTCTCCTCGCCGTTAAACTTCCTAACGAACTTCGGCAATCGCTTTATCCCGTAGTCGGGGTGGCGATGTATTAAAAGACTTTTCCGAGTAGCGAAGGGATGTGAGAGGGTTCATGGCAAGGGTACGCGCGCAGACGAAAGCATACCTTCCGAATGTCGAGAAAACGGTACAGATCTGGAAAGAAACTGGGGATAGAAGTCTATCCCGAGCTTGTATGTTCGTGAATGAATCTAATTTAAGACGAAGGTACATAGATTGCTCGCAATTAATAATCTTTATTATTACTACTAATATTGAAATATATTCACGATTAGATAAAGTTTACTATGTTCGATAGTTCTCCAATTCTCTAGTATTCTTTTTTATTAATATTTTCTATCCTTGAGATGTTTAAAATCTTAAAGCTTAAGGTGAGATTCCTGATACATTCGTAAGATCGAATTTCTTCTTCTCAAAGTCATTTCAATTTGCCATAAAACAGAATAATCTATCATGATACGGGAATATTCGCGCGTAATTAAAACGACTTTACAGTGTTAAAGATGATGATCCGCTTTCTAGACTGGCTTTTCAGGAACCAATAAATCGACTTCTTTCGTAATCGACCAATTTCGTGAGTCAATATTGTCCTTTGCATTTTGATTAGTGCGAACGACCAATGAAATCTTTATTTCGGTTCGCCAGATTCAAGATATCTGCATTTCCTATCAACTTGAATTATTGTAAGATTCATCTCGTGCTATCTGTTCTTCGAAGCTCGCTTTGTATTTTGCTTCTTACCTTATTTACATTTGAAATCTTTCTTATAATTCCGAGATGTCATTACACAAGTATCTTAAATAATGGTTTTAAAAGTGAATAAAATTGTATTATATTTTTCTTGCATTACGCGCTTAAAGGGTTAAAAATAATAATGAAATAAGTGCAAAAAATAATAAACGCGTATAATTACACATATAATTATTTAATTGCAATAAAAAAAAATTATTTATAATAATTATTAAATAAAATATAATAATTATTAAATTATTTATAATAATTATTAAATAAAAAAAAATTTTTAATTTCAATAAAAGTTTTATCTTTAGCAATTTTCATTCGATATAGATTTAGATTTCTGAACAGAATCCATAATTTGTAAAAAATTATTTCTTCAGAAATGAGAAATTTCCGATAGTCCTCTTTCGATAAACAACAATAATTATTCAAAAAATTACTACTATAGAAAAAATATGTATCATTATTTTCTGAATACTTTTCTCCGAAATCTCCGTAAATTTGTCTTGAATCTCCTCACAGTCTCTGCATTATAAAGCTCTTCGTATTCGGGCATATTTGGTTAGCGAGAGAATCACGTACGGTCGCTGTCGGTATTCGTTAATTGCCGTAATTGCAATAATTAATTCGATTCATTTCCAGCTGCGTCTGATTAATTTGGTCCTTTCGCCCTATGCACGCAACCATTCGCTCCAACTGGTGCGTCATCGTCATAAACGTGCTTTGAAATTTCGTCGTTCAAGAGTGGAGAAAATTTAACAATGAATTTTCGTTTGAATTCTTTCTTCATTACATTATATACATATATATACATATATATATATATATATATATACAAATCAAAAAATACTTTTTTCAAAATTACACTTTTTAAAAATAGCTTCTTTAAAATTACATTTCTACATTTAAAAAAAAAAAAAAAAAGATTTTAATCGATTCTAACGATCAGTAATGTTACAATTTTTTTTGCATTTATATTAAAATATATAATTTTGATATTTGTGGCTTTAAATATGGATAAAATTATGTACAAGAAGATAATTTCTACAATTGCGAAATAAGAAGACAAATTAATATTTTTTATGTGACTTGTATGTGTGTGTGTGTGTGTGTGTGTGTGCGCGCGTGCGCGCGTGTGCGTGTGTGTGTACGACGTCTATTTCATGCGTAATTGCAGTAGTTCGCTACTTTATTTAATTATTCTGTACGGAACGAAAGAAGGAAATTTTTATGGAATACGCTGCATTGACGATTGTGTGATGAGCGTTACTGCGTTTACTGCTGCGCTTGATTCTCATGCCATTCAACTTGACTTTTGCCGTCCGCGAGCACTTTCACCGCATTAAAAGCGGAGAGCGCTCGGAAAGTGCAGCAGAACGATACCGGTATTACGAAAGTGGAGATCATCAATAGTGCGCTTGGTATCGCATGCATGAATGCAGCATGCACAAAGCCTAGCGCGACGAACGGAAATTATTTAAAATGCTTTTACGGTTTTAATCGACTAACAGTCGGGCCGTGATATTTTCGGAAGAATAGCATTGCTCCGAGACTTATAATATATAATTAGACTTGTATTTTTACTTTAAAAAACACATGTATATATATATTTCATTGAAGCCGCTTTTTTAATTTTATAAATGAGCTAACATTAATCTTATTAATAGATTTACTTATTCATACATTCTTCCTGCGCGTAAAATGGTTAAATGCGATGAAAGATGTAAATAAATAAAAATATTAAATTTCTCGTTTCATTATTTTAATTTGTGTGAATTTCTCCTCGTCAACATTTCAGTAGAAATTATAATACATTTTCTTCTTTCGTGGATGCGTAATTACGAACGTCGAAATGGAGCACTTGTACGCGCTGCGTACAAATAATTTTAATTCGGTTGTAACGCATGCCCTTGCGCTTTATTCACTCCAAACGTTAAACGAGGTAGATAACGAAATCATTGAACGCACAATTAATTATATTGCGTAGATCGATGAATTTAATATTGTATCATCGCAGCTAAATAATGGCTCATCATTTAAAATATTAAATGCGTAACTTTTTAACGCATGAGTACTAATGGAAGGACCTTACATAGGATCGTTAATATCGAAGCGCAATTGAATTTTGCATTAATATTTCATAATCACAGGTTGTGCACCGGGATTATTGTATACGCTACGTTTTCATGAAAATAATATATAATTATAACCAATCTAATACATTTATGAGGAATATTTATAAATAACATGCGAAACTGCGATGCGTGCGTTATGCGAGACATTGCAATAGTCCAATCCATCAAATACCATCAGAAAATACACGCTGTATTTATGAGAAAAATAAAATCCGTTTGATACACTCAAATAATGTGTTTATCTTTAATTTATAATTCTTATCTTTGTTAATTGCACAATATAATATTTTGAAATTATTCATGTTTTAATCAATTTCTCCATTCAAGGCACTCGTGTTATCGCTTATTTATCTTGCGACTATTGAGAAAATTACTACTTTTATGAAGTATCAATATAACGATGGCACAGGGATCGCATGATTACGAAACTAGGCCAGCTTTGTAACGCGATATCCTTTTCCCGAAAATACGAGGGTACTCAAATGTCAGAGTATAACAAAGCTGCGGGAGAAGTAATTGGACACAAAATGGTCGAGAGCACGACGTGGGTGACCTCGTGACAAAACAATGATCTTGATTAAAAAAGTCAAACGTTTCCTGTTACACACTTGCACTTAACGAATGACACGCGCGTAAAATTTCTACTCGTTTCTCTACTTCAATTCTCATGCGGTTAGGTTGAAATTAAACGGGATCACATCACACAACAGTTTTCTATACAATGTCTATAGTTCTTTTTCCCATGCCTCTCTATCGGACCTCGTAATTACTAATTAAAAAATTTCTTTGTGTCGATAGTAATTATAATAATAATATCACAGTTTATGTCATATCATATGTCATTTTTACTTTCTAATTTCGATATATAAAGGTGAACGAAACACGCGAAATTATTATATTCCGCAATTTTATTTAATCTTTAAGTTACAGTCCAAAATATTGAAATTTATTATTCTGTCCAATTCTTATTCTCCGAAAAATTCACACATTAAACGATAATTCTTAACTAGATAATGGTTAATTATCGTTATTTTTCATACGATTTAAAATTGCTTTTTATTTTATATGAAAAAAATTGCTATCAAAAATATTTATATTTTCATATCTTATCATATTGGAAATAATTAGCATTATTGATCTCAATGAGGAGTATTTTCTTTATAGAAAAGATTTATCTCAGAATATCTCTTATTTAATAAAATATTAATCGTCTATTGTTTTAAATTTTTATTTTTTCGATGCCTATTCATAAAAATTCAAATTTAGTTAGTCGTAAGTCGGATTTTATTTTCAATCCCCCGAGGCACATCCTGTTAGACTTTTCCATTGAATTTACATGGAAATCCTCCTGACACTGATTTCATTCGATCTCCGCCGCCGTCAGTTTGTCGTGTTATGCGTCCCTCGTCATGCATTTAAACATTTTTCAATATCTAGTTTCCAAGATCTATCTGTGATGTAATGCCGAATGCATAATTTTTTAAATATGTAGTTAGGCAAAATCTCTCGTCATATTTATACCTGGTCATAATCTATCATATTTTCACATTAAAATTACAATAAATAAAAGAATTAATTGCTAATCTTGTACAAAAAATTCAAATGTGTGAATAAATATAGATCTACACTGATGTCAATCTCTGATAAGGGTCTATTGAAAAGAAATCGAATAAGAAAAAGATCGTATAAGGGAGAGAAGCAAGTGGAAAGTTTGGTGGAATGTGTTACTGGGGAAAATCTACCAAGCAACTTGGTTCCGTCCGTGAAAATACGTAAACTCTATCTTGGGTTTACACGTTCCCAGCGACCTCTCTTTTCCTTTCGCCTATGTCTCCTGTTTTCTTGCAACACGTTCCAAAGCGACAAGTTGTTTTCCATGGAACAGATTAAATTGTTCTGCATCGTCAGCATGCGCTCGCATTGATAATACCAAGGTTGATATTTCTTCAACGAATGTAACTGTATTTTATATAATTTTTCGCATAGTTTTCTTATATTATAAAAATTCCGTCAAAGATCATCAACTTCATCGTCGCTCTTAATATACATGTGACTACTATATCACATTGTTGTCTATTCGAACGAAAATATTTTTTATCAGATTTTAAAGTCATTTTTCTATTGGTTTAATAATAAATATCTTTTTGTCCTTTTACATTTCAATTTTAAAATTGTAAGCGGATTTGTCTGCACGTATATTTTACACGGTGCATAATTAAAGTATCGGTAAATTACATATTCATGCTGAAAATAATTTATTTAATGATATTGTAGAATATTTTGTTAACATTAATGCATGTTGGAGAAACATTATCTTCTGTACAGAAAAATCTCCATTTTCATATTTTTATTTTATGATAGATAATATTTAATCTTTTTGCGGCTCGCATTCAATGTTAAAATAATAAATTTTATCTCGTTCAGACTTTTAACGATTAATTTGCGATATCAATTATATATGGAAAAAATAATATTCGCTGATTTTGAGATGGCGAAAAAACGCGGCCGTCGTGTGCGGAACTTCGAACCTCGTATCTACACATCCTGTGGTTACACAATAACTTTAGCCCGTAACGATCCGGTCTCTAATCGTCACGATAATGGCGCGGCGACACGTCCGGGGCTTAACGACCGTGTGAACGGGCGTTCGCGTTGTCAAGTGCCGTGTTTTAAGCAGGTGGATCACGCTCGTGAACGAGCCGCAGCTGTGCCACGCGCGTGTTACCAAATGACAAAACATACAGTGCCGCCGAATCGATGAAGGATGTATTCCGATATTTTCGCGCGGAACGATATGTCGAATCGCTCGTGCAGCTGAGTTCTGATCGCAAAAAAAATGCCTTTCCATATCGCAAATGTCCTTGAAATATTCAGCGACATGGATTTTACGCGCGTGTTTGACAGTTCCATTTTTTAACGGCACAACCATGATCGATACGTTTGCTGTTAAGGCATTTAATCTTCGTGTCAATCGTTAAAAGAAAAACTTATCTATGTTTGTCAGTAGATGGATACCTAAATGTTTTAGTCTATTTTGTCAAGAGAATTTATCTAAAATAGGACTTTTAATTCCCATTGACAGTTTTTAATAAATTAGTAAAAACCCATGATTAAAATTTGCAATATATCGGTATTATAATTATTGTTTATATATTAAGTAAATGTGTAAATATTATATACGAAAATTTGATAGATTATTTTTATGTATTATAAGTTATTAACATTTCTTAATTTTTTCAATTTATTTTAAAAATTATTTATTTATTGAAGAAATAATATGATATCAATTATTCTAGAACATGAGATTAATCTTTACTGAGATTATATTATACGTTACAAATTGATTCGGAAATTTAATATCAAGTAAATGGCTCTTGCGAAAATACTTGGCGAGCACTTTCATCTTTGATGGCCCATTAAATAGATATGATCAAAGAAGAATTGCAACGAGTTGAAAGAGTTGAACGAATTGGAAGAGCCTCCATGAAAAAATCGAGTTGAAATTTATATTAAAAATATAACTCTCTCGATAAAAAGAAATAGGTTAATATTATACATCACGCCAAGAATATGAAATGTTACCGTAGGTGTCTTTGGAAAAAGTGTACCGAGAGCAAATCTGATTTGCACGTCGAGAGGGAAGGTGTTCTTATCGATTTTGACTTCGCGACGATGTAGAAGCCACTTGAAACTTCGAACCCTCTTTATATTGTTGAACGACGCGTCTGAGCGGAATATTAACATAATGGGAAAAACTTGTAAGTCGCCAGGCACCATAAACGCGGAAGGAAATCATCGTCGATCTTTAGAGCGGCCGGGAAGCCTTGAAGGAAAGCGCAGAAGTCGTGCGCCATGCACCCGACAGGTTTTCACGAAATTACTTACTTGCCGCGCAGAGACAACCGGGTCACGTTTTGTCGTTCTCGAAAAGTTCTTTATAGAGATCTCGGTGGTCGTTAATCATGCCGCTATTTATGTGCTGCCAACCGCAAAGCACTATTGAGCGAATAACGAGGAGTCCGTATCCTTCCGCGAGAAATGTCCTATGGAAAATATACCCTCCGAAAGCGATCCGTGGAGAAAATATGTAAAATTGATGATTGATATTGAGGGAGAATGTTGAAATAATGATGCGTAGAGTATACCGATGTACAGGGCTCGACACTGGGATGAATATTTAAAATGCAGACCTGAATTCGTTTACCCTTGCATTCATATTTCATGAAATAATATATCACTCGCAACAAAACGCAAAAATAGGAAAATCAGAAAGTGCTCTGTAAATAAACTTATTTATTGCCTCCTTTTGTATTTTCTCCATGATGAGATAATAAATATATTTCTCAGGAATTTTGTCGCGAATAAAAGTACACATATTTCAGAGATTTTGTGTATATATATTATTTAGTTATTATGATAGAAGTAAATTATATAAATGAAGGATAGGTAAAAGATCGCTTTTACAGTTTATGTATCACATAATTGCTGCGTTTTATGTATAACGTCAATTACAATGTTTTTATCGTACGTATATTACACGCTGATGTAACGCAGTATCTACGTTATTTTAATAATCAACAATCTTGTAAGCACACGACAAATATAAATGTATCATGGAAACACTTACACGTACATATATAGTTTGCTGTAGGAATATTTAATGACACATCAATGTTACTCAAATTAATTTCTTTGTGCGAATTTTTCGACTAATTACAATTTTTCGCTTAATTTAATTTAAATCAAATCAAAGTTTCTTCCGCGTAAAAAACGTATGATTAATCGAAGAGATACATAATCTAATATTTATTAAAATTTTTTTTATCTCATAATCGTTATCCTTCTTCCTCTTTAAAAATAAAAGCGAGTCTATATTCCGTGTTAACTATAAAACTATGTACGTATATAACAATATACAACTATTAGTGATCTCGTTTCTTTTCTATTTTCTTTTAAGGGTTTTTTACGGGACTCATTTTCCCAGGAGCTCGCTATTATCTTACCGCAAAGTACCGAATTGATATCAAACGGCGAACGGTTGGCGAGTGAAACTTTTTGTTGGCGCACGTATACCTGGCTGAAAGAGCACTTTCATACTTTCGATACCTTTTTTAATCGTCCATCATATGTAGTCTGTTCACGAATGGGAGAGCAAACTTCTTCGAGAGAGCCAAACTACTAGAGACTCCCGCCGAAAAGTAATTGAGCGGAAAAACTTTCTGGACTCTTTCTCTCTCTCTCTCTCTCTTCGTCCCTTGAAGCTTTTGCGCAAAAGAGAAACCTACGAAAAACCGCCGACTAAGGACTTCGGTTCCACGTGGCCGAGAGAGAAATGGTAGTAGGTGGAAATATTTTTCGCAGCTTTAACCGCGGTTGATCGAGCGGTAAAAGAGGTTCTGTTTCGTTAACGTGTTCTTAATACGATCGCCAGCAAGAGACACGGCGATAAAAAGCGAGAAGGAAAATAATTCGCACGACGGAAGACACGTTTTAAAAACACTTTACTGTTGCTTTCGTTTTTGAGCGATTTCACCGATTCCATGACTCTGTTGCGTTCCGTTCTTTTTTCCATCTCTTTCCTACATAGTTCATTTGCCTTCATAATGGTACAAAAGGATCGAGACGAGCATTTTTCCCTTTTTAACGCGGTATAATAACGCTGCTCGCTGTTTTAACGAGACTGTAAAGCAATCTGCAATAATCTCCATGTTCTTGTATTACTGGCGACTGCTATTCGAATAACGAAGGACGGGAAAAGTATGCTAGTATTTTCCAAGTGAACTGGAATTAGGTAGAGTTGTTTGAAAGGCGCAAATAAATATCTTTTTATAATTACGTATTGTCACATTAATTCTGAACAAACTTTTTAGCAAGAATAATTTTTTTATACATATACATTTTTTATACATATCTTGCATAATTTTTATACAATTTATAATCATATTTTCGATCTCATCTAATGTACACAATTCAAGTACTCGTAAGAAAGATATAAACATACTGGAATAGCGATATTATTATTAATTGAACAATATTTAATGAGAATTTAATAACAATGATGTTCAATAAGTATTTTTAAATTAATTAAAATTATCAATTATACTACACTGTCAAAAAATTATATTGATTATTGTAGAAAATATAAATATCGACAGATATTTTGTGATATTTTTTATACTAGGATAAGTATTCTTCTTCTTCACCTGCGTTCAAAAAGATGAAGCGTCTATATTCAACGTCATTGCTTAAATCGTCGGTCGTTCTTAAAGTACCGTCACGTCTGACCTAAATCGACGAACTCGTCTTCAAAGTCATGCGTGACTCCACGATGTTTGTATATCGAACCTTCGGGATACTTTACAAAAAAAGATATCGAAAATGTGGAAGGAATGCGAATACGAGAATCTAATATGCGTAGATAGAAGTATAAAAAAAACGAAAAGTATGTGGAAAATGGACTGCAGACATTTTATACGAAACTATCTATCAAATATTGAAATTCATGTTTGGTTAAAAGAAAAATCCCTGAAAGGATCTCTTTTTACTGATAAATAGAAGATGGAATAGTCGTAAATGCGACAGAAATTCACCTCGAGAATATTGCTGTTATAATGCAACGACGTTATATTTTTTATCAAACAGGACGCGCGGTCTAACGGACATTCGTTTCGTTTAATCTGACAGACGATTTTATTTAACACCCTGTGCCAGTTTGTCGGATGTCCAAAGATAATACCGTCATCTGCAATTCGTTGGCGTCATACGCGACGGTGTTAATCGTAGCAACGAGTGATAAATGGCGCGCTGTGATTCCCTCGTCGACGATTTACGCAAGTACGGGCGCGATCGTCCATCGCCGGCATGCATAACGGACGATGCATCGTGCGAGCTGTCAAAATTATCGAATGGAATTATTAATCGTAGCTCCCAGGACCGTCAGGCCGCCGGACAATAGACAGTTTGATGTGCATTGCGCTTTTACTTTGCAGTCGTTCAACGCATAGTTAACACATCGAAACACGGCATTAAACACAAGTAATCTGTTTAACTTATCAACGATTGTTTTGAGTTTTATTAACGAGCAAAATTGTCGAATTGTTAAGTCGTGACATAAATATAGCACCTGGCTAAATTTGATTGCGATAATTTATTTTCAATTTTCATCAACGCGCGATTTTACTAGAGACTCGATATGAAAATTTGTTCGATTAGATGCGCAGACATTAACATAACTCATATGTTTATTCATACAGAGTGTTTATAGTATACAAAATAATTTCCAACATATATCTATAGAAATTCATATAATATTCCAGCCACATGAATAACGTGATTTCCGCATGCTTTAAAAAGTATCTTAAAATGTTATTCTTATAGCTTTGTTTTCTACGAGATTTTTATTATCGCCTCTCATGTGTATCGCAACAAGAATATATTTTTTTATTACTCTTGCATTTACAAGTTAACAATGCGCGAACCGAGATTCAAAGTCTTGCATGTCAGTGGGAAAAAGTTGCCGAGTATCACAGAAGTGCGATGACAGTTCTCTCACTCGCGTCGCTCGTCAGCTGAGCCTGTCGTTAACCTTGTCCTGAGCAAGATGCCAGTTCTCCTTATTACTCTAACGACCCCGTCGTTATTCTACGCCAGAATTTCTCTTTTGCTTACCGCGAAATCCGTAACACCCTCTTCCACCCATTATTCCTCGCTCCGGTGGAACCGCATTTCGAGAGATTTCCCATTCTCACGCCGGCGATGTATAATTCCGCAACGACGACGACGACGATGACGACGACGACCATCACCGCATAGCTCCTGGCTTCTGCAGGACTGAACTCTGTTTCCGCGCGAAGTACTTTTGCCCTTTGCGCTAAAGCGGGGTGAAGCCAACGAGACCCTTAATATTTACGCACAGCAAAGCAAAAGAGATATAACGTCCCAGAGAAATGGCGGAGATCTTATTTATACTACAGTTTTCACAAGAAAAACATTAATTATATCCGAAAATTCCATCCTTGTCTAAACAGAATTATTTGTGGCAAAAGTGACTACACCGAAAAAATTGTATTCTTAACTTAAGAATATGTCACTTATCTTTAGAATATATACCACTAAAATAGGCGCCAAGAGGATCCTCTTAAGAGGAAAATCTTCTAAAGAGATATTCTTAATACACAGAGAAAAATATTTCTTTGGATTTAATAAATTTTGTTGAAGTCAAATAAATTTAATTATTGGTCTAAAAGTTTTTTTCCGCCTAATTTCAAATAATCTGTTTAATATTCTGAATCCCCAACAAGGAATCCAGATTATTAAATAAATTATTTTAAATTCAGCTTGAAATTAAACTGATAAACAGTGATGTCATTGCAGAAAGAAGATGCGCGGCTCACATGCATACAGAGAACCTGTGTGTGAGCAGCGTCCTCTCTTTCGCACCACTGCTAAGGGAAAAAAATATACTTTAGATCTTACGTTAATACAAGTCCTTTATATACATTTCATGATAAATATTGAATACGAGAAAAATTAAGAGTGGTGTCGCCGCGTAGCGGCAAATGAAGGAACATGTCGCGCACACGAAAATCGAGTTGCGGCGTAGAGAAGTCGCAAATTAAGTATTCTTATTCATTAAGAATATATTCTTATTTATTAAGAATATTTATTAAGAGGACTTATAAAGTATACATTTCAAGAATACAATTTTTTCGGTGTAGTGATGTGGTTTCAAAGTCTGAAATAAATCATTTTTGCGAGGTTCCCAGTAGAATCATAAACAAGAGGGAAGGCTTTAAGGGAAGAGTATACCCTCCTATCTTATCTTTCATAATACATAAGAAATTGGGAAGTATTCTTCAAGAAATTGGAAAATGTTTTTAAGGTAAAAATGTACGACCAAATATTTTTCAAAATGGTACAATTCAATAAAGATGCACAATGATATCTTTTTTTTTATATATATATATATCTTTTTCTTTTTTTCTCTTTTATACAAAAACTGCATTTATATGTTACAATTTATTATTAAACTATTTAAATCTTTTGTATATTATTGAATTTTACTTTTATTTCTTAAGTTTAATTTATTTTTCCAATTTATCTTTTTATTATATACTTAAAGAGTGAGAAACTCCTTCTCTCCATCTTGAGTCAGCGTTTCTTGAATCTGTGGCGTACCTAAACTGAAGTTTAAGTTTTGTCTTATATATATTTCTCTCATCTCTCCCATCTCGTGTAGATTTGCTTTACAGAAAACTACAAATTTCAGTATGATTTTTCTTTTTAATTTCCGTTCCGATTCGTATTTTACATTTCATTATTTTTAATTTGCTTCACTCATCCTCTCTCCCTCTCTCTCTCTCTCTTTCTCTCTCGCTTATATGTATTATGCAATTTTGGATCGAAATAATCATTTGTCTCACTGGCAATTGGTTCAGCGATATCACATGTCGGGCTCGGCCGCCCGAATTCTATACAAAAGGATTCCGATCACATAAATACCGTAAATCTCGTGATACCTAGGTGCCAGTGCAGCGTTTGTACGCAACTTTTACGCGCGGATACGCATTTCGTATCTCGATGTTATCTCTCGACGGTTTATAGCCAGCCGGTACAGGCTACGACCGGCTCAGAGGTCGTGATAACGTTCATACCCAAAGGGGGTGGTATTCGCCCCTCAAAGAGGGAAAGAGGAAGGGGAAGAGGAGGGGACAGGGGACACGGTATTTTACGACGAGCTGTAAAATATATGCATACCGTGTATAAAGCGAGGGTGGTCGCGTAAAAAAGAAAAACGGGACACGATGGAAGAATAGGATGGAAGGGATCGGTGAGAAGAGGAAGCCCGATGAAGCGCACAAGAAATGGGAAGAAGGAAAACGTACCAAGAGAATAGAATAAAGAATGGAACGTAAGGTTGCTGAAAGGATGCTCGCTTATAGTGTAGCGTGTATGAGCGCAATAATATGTTACGCGTTTGCAAGTTTATAGACCCTTACTATTGACTTCCAAAGAGAAGATATTACGCGGAAAAAGTATGATTTGAGGAAAATATGTAATTTTAAGTCACATTTTTTTTTATTAAATGTTAGATACATATTCCAGCTGCAATGTATTTGAAATTGTAGGACTTTGATTGATCTCATCTTTACGAGACACGTTTGTAAATTTGTTTTTTTTTTTTAAATTATATGTAAAATAACTATGTATATGTGTACATCTATTTACAAAGAAATATCATTGCGAAATCATACAGGTCTTTTTATGTATATATTATACAAAAAAAAAATATTATTATTTTCTCTCTCCTCAGAGAATATATAATCTCAATCGTTATTTCTGCTTATTTTTATTTCAAATCTATAAAATATGGCCAGAATGCAGAGAATCGATGATGATATTTCAATTATATCGTTGACTTCATTTTATTGCATATCGAGTTATTCGGCTGCCATATGTATTTGGGTACCTATTATATTCTCGAATTATTCACATCGATACACTTAGCGATGGATGGTTAATTGGACTGTGTATTAAAAGATCGTGATATATCTCTAATTAATTTGATTTTAATAAAGATAAATGGATTATATCGTAGAAACTGATTAGCTAAATTGATCGTAATATTATACAATATATGAAGTAAAGGTAATTCTAAAATAATGCCTTTGTTCGACAAATATTCATCTTACATATTTGTACGAAATAATTATGTTAACAAGATAATATTACACACACAAATATACTGATTGATGTATGATAATATAGTAATTTCTCTATTAGACGCAAACTAATCATTTCAATCATTTAGAGAGAATTAGACTTTAACACACTTTATATACATTTACAAAAATTGAATAAGCTAAGATTATACATATGTATTTTGCTAAAAACACACACATAGTAACGAATGTATATTACTTTATCACATTTCAATTTAACGTATTAAACACATATATAAATTTTACTGTGTGTTTACGGTTTTCGATAGAAAATATAATCACTTTATTTCACGTGTAATCGATATAACTACCTATTAAGGTAATTAGAGAGAAATGCTTCTTGCACGAATAGTTATGTGAATAATATCGCGAGAGATACACGCGTACACGAAATACATGCATATACAGAATAATATTGTAGTGGTTTGCGTCCCTAATATTTCGAGATTAACTGCCTACGATCGATAACCGGATTACAAACTCGTAAAAGCAGGATATCCGATAACGAATTGCTGCGATCCTGAGATAACCGAAAGTTTCGAGTAATTGGATATCTACTTGGATACAGCGTAATACCAAGCTCTCTCTTACTCGCGAACGACGGTGCTTGAATCACAAGATTAATAAGCTTTTTGCAATTTAATTGACTTGTAATTGGAATATGCTACGTTCTAGGCATATCATTATATCGACGTGACTCTTTTTTATTTATAAGTCGCCTTTGTTGAATTGAAGTGCCGCATTTATTTCCGTATTTTACCTTCTTTGTTTTGCTACATTTTTATCATTTGTATCGAAATCTGTAACAATGTATGACGAATATCGAAATATATAATTTCCTCATATCGGCGAGTATAAATTGTAATTATTTTAATTTGAAGTCTCTCTTTTTCTCTTTCCCTTTTAGCGAACGTGTATACGTATACGGAGAGAGATCGAACATTTTGAATAACGTTATTACCCTACACCTTTAAGGCGTTAAGCACACTCGAGGGGATTAAGTTTCCTTTGGCGAAAGATATCCCCTTTGAATTATAATCGGGGGTCCATCGATTCGCATACGTTCCAGTCACTTATATACGTTTTGGCAAACGGGCCAAGTATCGGCGCGGGCGAAAAAGCCAGGGCGAAAAAGTAGATTGATAGCGCGCGCTCGCAGTGGCTGAAACGTTCCCGAGCGATGTTTTGCATTCGCTGCGTGCTCCTCCGGGTCGTTGTTTATTTAATCGTGGGAATCGCGATGGCCCAGTGCCAGGTTGCGGCCCGCAGGTGTCTCGCTCCACTCCCTCGCGATCACGCGACGCACGAGGAGTATCATCGCTCGAACACGAGTCCGTATATAAATTTATGATAATGACGACCCTTCTCCCCTCCACGTATATCCATAATCTACCGCATTCTTCTTCCCTCTCGTCGTCGTCGCCGCCGCTGCCGCCGGTTCCGGCCCGCGCTCTCTGACGTTTCACGCTCTCCGCTTTCTCCCTTTCGCCGCATTGTGTCCGACGACCCGATTTTGCATTTATATTCAACCGTTCGTGACAGTTCGCAAAGCCGTAGCGCGCGCGTGCCACGCTCGGTTTTGCCGAACCGGCAGAACGAGCCGAGTTAAAACGCGCGACGGGCGAGTGCGCGAGAAGAGAGCAGGCACACATGATGCGTATGTACTTTTCTCTTTCTCTCTCTCCCTCTCTCTTTTTTTAATACGCGTTTTGGCCGGATGCGCCGCGTAAATCTCGTCGCGCGCGTTTAATATCCTGTAACACGCGAGCGCCGCTCCATTTTGCATTAATTTCGCACCGTCGATTTATTCGCGATTTGCGCTCGCTAACGGCGCGGTCGGTGAAGCCACCTTGCGAGCTTTATCAAACTTTCACACGGCCCGGACGGATTAATTACTCGACGATGGAATGCGCGACAATCGATGGCGGGCGGTTCTGCTGGCGCGACTCTATGCGAGAGTGTAAAACAATTTTTTTTCATAGAGCTCTCGCTCGCGTTGCTTCGTTACGCGTAAAACTTTCAGGAGCAACGGCCCCGTTACTACAGTTACTACCCTTCGGTTGTCCCGCGTCAGAGCAGACTGACGGATAAATGCTAGACGGGGTGTTACATGTCGAAAAGTTTGCACGAGGGAATTGGAATTTCAGAGTGAAAGAAAAAGAGACGGGAACATGCAGTCGCAATTCCCAGCAAATTATTTATTCTCACGTTTTACGTGGTTTTTTTCCCTCTCGACAAATTCGCGCCTTGCAAGCTGCAGCTTTCAGTGAAGGGGAATTTTTGATTATTATTACTCGAGGATTTTATTCCGAACGAAATAAATTTCGCCAATCTGTCATCTTTGATTAAACAAACTTGAGATAGATTTTTCGCTGCATTTTCAAAGTGAAAAAAGTTAGTTTGGAATTATGTGTTAATAAAACTATACAATTGGATTTTATCAATAAATAGAAAATAATAAAATAATAAATTGCGATTTATATTAACTTATTTTATATAACAAAACTTTATTAATTAGTCAATGAAATAAATCTGAATTTCTATTATTGACAGATTAGTATCTTGCATTCGTTTACTAAATTAAAAATTGTTGCCCTGAATAGTATCACGTGCTTCGTATGATTACTTGTTGGAATTATTATCCGATCACGAAACGAAAAATTTATAGCTATTTTAAATACATGATAATGGTAGATGGTCTCTTTTGATTGAAACTCAAATTTTTATTAAATAGGTGCATGCAACATCTTTTGTATATAAGAGAGGGAGAAAAAGAGAAATAAAGTCACGATTCCTATCCATATAAAATACAATACTATGCCAGTGTTATCATGCATTTAAAAAAAATGCTGGAACAATTTCAATATATTATATAAAATGAAATAGGTCTGATATTATCAATATTATCCTTTAAATATCAGAGTATAATAATATCAAGCATAAAAATAAGTTGCTCTACATAAAAAAATCTTTAAAATTTACGTGAGCAGAAACTGTCATTTATATCTTTTTAATAAATAAAATTCGCGATATATATCGAAGCGCTTGATCAGCGCTTGTAAGATCGATCACTTCTCTTTATTAAACCGCGTTATTCTATCGAACACCCGTGTCATCGGTTTTTCGGGATTCTCCCGTTACCGCTCGACGTTTGATCCTAGTGCAACGATACAGCCGCACTTTTTATCATGCGTGGAAATAGTTGAAAAAACTCCGTAACGAGTTACCGCGCTGTACTCTGTTTACAGAGCAGAACCGTCGGTCCGTCCTAGAATTACACGCCGCGCTCTCGCCATCGACGATAGCAAAAATATTTTTTGAAACAAGCGACTGTGTTCCATCATCGATATCCGGCGACGCACGGCGAGTTCCGCAACGGAAGTGCGGTAAACGTCGATAATGGACGAGCGTCGATCAATGCCGGGCGCGGATCCTCTTTAACGTTGCTGACCCTATAACGACCGATGTGAAATATCGACGGGCATCGGGATTTGTATAGACGCGCAAAAAATCGCGAAAGTTGTAGCAAACGGATACAATCGCGGGACAGCTAATCGTCGCTGAACAGCTGGAGACGAACTTGCGACGACAACGCACGCCAGGTATACCTAACATAACCGCTCCTGAATATTCATCCGCCGGCATTTATCCCCCGTCCCGAAACTTACGAGAGACATTTAAATAAATCAACGAACTGGTTCTCCCCGTTCGGAATCCCGAATGAGCGCGGGGGCCGATGAGACGCCGAAGGCTTCGTAATGGGATTTACTTTCGATTATATCGGTCAGAACTTATCCGCTACAGCGCAAAGTTGCGTTAACGCCACCGAAACCGACGAAAGTTTTGCGCTTGTCAAGTTTAACAAGTCTGTTCAGATTCTGACTTAATCACTATGGCGTTATATAGAAATTCTCGAAAGGTATTTCGCTAAAATTCTGTCCAAAATATGACAGATCTTTAATTAGATCCATCATCTAATTCGGAAATTTTTAATATAAAGGGAATATTCTCAAGTTTTTGTTACAGCTCTATTTTTCATACTATTGAATACTGTACGATTGGATTTTATCAATAAATAGAAAATAATAAAATAATAAATTACGATTTATATTAACTTATTTTATATAACAAAACTTTATTACTTAGTCAATGAAATAAATCTGAATTTCTATTATTGACAGATTAGTTTTTTGCAATAATTTCGTTAGAGTTCGCAACAGATTCGTTACTAATTAAAAATTGCCCTGAATAGTATCACGTGCGTCGTATGATTACTTGTTGGAATTATTATCCGATCACGAAACGGAAAATTTATAGCTATTTTAAATACATGATAATGGTAGATGGTCTCTTTTGCGCCTTATACCTTGGCAAATTAAATTAAAATTATTGCAAAGCAACGATCTTGTTTAGAATTATTTTTTATTATCTGTTTCCCCAAAGCTTTTACATGAAAAAAAGATTTAATATGTATGACATGTGTCCTAATACAGAGAAAATTATCATTAAAAGAGAATCATCTTTAAAAAATATATTTTTAAAAAATATAAATACAAATTAAAGTTGATAAAAATCGACTGTTCCTTGAAAATTTCTTGCTCGAGCTTTAATGAGTTGCATTTTAATTTCGATAAATAATCATTAGCAATCCACTGAATAAAAATGTTCATGAGAATGAGAACGTGCTGAATACGAACGTGCCGTCGTGTGGAAAATCGCCACAGTCTGATCGATCAGGAGGAAGATGGGGAATGAGAAAAAGAGAGATTACGTCGCCTTAGGAATGATAAAGTTTCCTGGGAGATTTAGCGGGATAAGCGACGAGGTAAAGCCTCACAGTTGAATCCGTCTCTAGATGTTCCGGCCGAATCTCGTCGCTGAATCGATCAAAATCTTATTCTCATCTTCCGTCCACTACGCTTCGAAGTTTTTGCTTAATCCTTTTCGACAATTTTAATTGCAGCTGTCAATCGACACTGAGGAAAATTCAGAATACTTGTTTAACGAATATATAAAGTATTATTCTTAGTAGTGTCTTTTCTTTAGATTATAAAAATAAATTTGAAATCTTACATGATTTGTGCTAATTTATTCATTTAATAAAGATGGATTGGGTGTAGTATGTACAAATAATTGCATTATGTCTAAAAATACTCCATGTAATAATATTCTTGGTATTTTTGATCATATAGAATTTTCTTTCGTCTTTTTTTTTCTTTTTTTTACAAAATTATAAATTATTTTTCGTGCAATAATTGCACGCAATGCATTATAGGGAACATATATGACTGATAATTTTTTCTCTTTTTTTACACGAATATTGTACAGAGAAAGAGAGAGAGATTCGTTTGAATTCGTCAGTATTGCGAAATGAGGATTTTCACGGACGACATAAAATTCGATAATTAAGCATTTCGATATATCTCTAATGACTGCACCATCACAGATAAAAATCAGAGAAGCTGCACCTTATTATTTCATGCATTTTCATTCTATTCTTACTCTTGCATTTTTAGCAGATCTTCGCAGTACGTTTCAAAAATAGAATAATCTCATTCAGATTTCGACGCATTTGAATAAATTCATTGAGTGACGGGAATGCACATAACGCTCACAAATTATAAGAATCGGAAAGTAAACGCGAGCTCTTCGATTTTTCGCACATTCGCGTTTCATCAAGCGCGAATTTGTTTTAACGATGGCATTATCGGAGCGATTAACACGGTCGACGCGCCGAAGGTCCAATTAGCGTAACGGAGGCTATTAGTAGCGAGCGATAATGACGGAATTGTGGAACGGATCAGTAGTTTCGATGTCGGAGATCCTGTCCGTACTCGGGGTAGCATCGAAGAAATTAAGCTCACCGATGGAACGCCAAACGGTGCGGCACAAAGCGAGAGCGTGATTACATCGGCTCTCACATCGGCTCTCCAAGCAGGGATTCGTAATTAATAGTCGTTGCGATTAACGCGATCATTTTCCAAGATTGCGGCGGCGAATGCGGAATTCGCGCGCAATTGACGCGAAGGGCACGAAGATGGCGATCGATCGGCGCCAATTCGTACAGAATTCGCAAATGAATTGTACTCACCGTATAAAGATTACCTGTAGCGGTGAGACGAGGATAGAGCATTATTTCGAGCTAATTAATTAAGCACGTCATGGAAATCTCCTTTTACTTATTAACGCGATGGGCCATAAATAACTGGACTAACGAGCATAATCCCTTTGATTAATTTCCCATGCATGTGCACCAAAGATGTGCCCATTATTTATCATTATTGATACTCGTTACATCGGATTTAAGTATCGAAAGTATTAACAGCTTTACACAGAACAACCTTTTAATCAGCGATTCGCCGGCGAAATTGAATTAGCTTCTTTAAATATTCTGCATACGAGTATTACTCCATATGAGTGTGTTGTACTCTTTTATCTTTTTTTTTACAAAATATAAAAAATAGTACAAAGTGCTGGTGTAATATAAATCAATATTCAAAAATTAAAAAGGCAATAAAACCACAGCGCAAGGTAGTAGTAAGCGAAAAGAAATTAATAGACGGATAACAATAATCATTCCTTGATAGATAGATTTATATTGAAAATATCTTTTTGAAAGTACCTATTAAAAGTACCTTTATTCTTGATTTATAATAACATTTATGACATTGAAAAGAATCCAGAATAGGATCGCGAAACGTTTGTCTATTTTCAATATAAATCTACCTATCAAGGAATGATTATTGTTAACCGTCTATTAATTTCTTTTTACTCACTATTACCTTGCGCTGTTGTTTTATTGCCTTTTTAATTTTTTGAATATTTTTTTTACACTTTCTTTACTTTAAGATCAGTGCTGCATAACAGAACAAGGAACAATGCGATAAAGAGATGTCTAACGTTCACGTTCGTCATATTTCCGACCTCAGCTTAATCGCTCGCGAGATAAGCTAAATTACCTTCGCTTCTTTGATTTTCCTCATCCGGCCGGAAAACGCGCGGTAGCGGCCAGCGGCGTTTCACAAAGATAATTGTTTTTATCGTGCATTTTCCCTGTACATTTGTTCTTTATTATACGCGTGCAAGAATGAAGTTTGCGTTAGTAGCGTTTCCGGTGCTTTTACGCGATTCTTTGTGATGCAGCGCGGTTCTAACCGGGGGAATCAGAGCGCTAAATAACGCGCGCCAACCCGATTAATGCGGTTAATTAAAGGAATAAATTAGTACGTTGATTTATAACGGGTCGTGGAAAGTATTAAAATGCAGGTTCCTGCTCCATTCATTTAGCTCGCCGTACTTTTCGCGCGATAACTCTCGGCCGTGTATATATTTATCCCCCATTTTCTTTTTTATTGTGAAAAAAAAATAAATCGAGAGAATATCATTTTCTCGCGAGTTTTTACCACCTGTCACGAGATGTACGCTCTGTTATAAATTATCGGGTGGACGCCCGAAATTTTAATTCACGTCGAAACAGTTTTTTACCCGTAATTAATTAACTAATTAAAAGCCCGGAAAGAGCACATATACGCCGCTGTACGTACATGTATCGTATAATGTGACGGTTATTTTGCTCCTACGATCATTTCGTGAAATTAATATTTATGAAGAACGGTGTGGTCTCGCGTACGCTCTGTTATTACATTCATCGTGCGGAATCGTTTTTCGTGGCGTTTCTTCGAATAAATTCGCAGAAATTGCGACATTTTCATCCGTAATCAAATCTGATGTGATGTTTCATTTTGCAATACGAAAGATGTAAGTTGTTAAGAATGTATGTCATTTGACGGCATAAAATATTCGCGAATACTCGTGCTTCATTTTAAAATATGCTAAATAGTATGTATCATATTTTGCAATAAATAATATTATTATAAAATTGGGAGCATGGCTGATAAAAGCGTATATATTCGAACGATATCGGAATATTGTTTTACAACAAGGATGAATAAAGAGAAAGATGATATAGCGGAATATATATACTCTTGATCGATAATAATTTATCTCACATTACAACGTGATTATTTTCCGCTTTCTCAGAAGCATCATCTCTTATAATTCTTAATCCGGTCTAGCAAATTCTGTTAAATCTAAGAGACTCATCGATGTAATTAATATCTAGCAAGAAAAAAGAAGTGATAAATAAAATCTGAAAGATACAAGATATTTAAACTCAATAAATATTTATATATTATATTAAAATATAAATGTTATGCTTACTTAAAAGTATTGAAATAACTGTAGAATTTAATATAAATTTTACTTGTTTGCTTTTATTGTTAAAAAAATCATTTCGATAAAGATTAAAATATTGCTTAGAAAGGTTGTTTGATATTGTTTAAAGTTTTTTTTTTTTGAAAGAAAAGGATAGTGTATTTCAAAAACTTATCAACATCAATTATTTCTAAAAATACCGAGTTATCTAAAAACATTTTAGAATGATATGAATATGTTAAATGAATATAATTTTAAGAAAATGAAGCGATAAAAAAATGAAAATGGAATTACTTCATTTTTTTTCCTTAATCGTTTGTCACAATTGTTTTTCGCCTGTTGGGAAAAAAACGATATTTTAATAAAAAATAATAAAATAAAATATTTGTATTCATAGATTTTCGAAAAAATATTGATATATCAATTTTTGTTGCCACATAAACTATGCTATCTCTCCATACATACATATGTAAGCATAAACGCAAATGTATGAGACATCTCTATCAAAGGGTTAAATTTCCATTTTATCTCCCATCTTTTAGAACGTGCCATTATAGAACGCGTCATCCGGTTAGATTGGCAATCGTTGATCAAGGAATGAATCGCCCTGCGCATTAAAGTAACTCGAATCCGCCAAATGACTGTGGGGAGATCGGTGAAACGACGTGGGCGACGCGAGAGAGATCAAAGCTTCGAATTCTGCTTTTCGCAGCATCATCGGGCGAACGATAGCGAGCGGTAACGTCGGAGAACGTTAACGTCGCCGCTTTCGGAGGGATTCGGCGAGTCCGGGGGTTGACGTGCCGCTCCATTAGCGACAAACGAGGCACCCCGGGTCGATATGAATGTGACGATAAGCGCGAAATGTGGAACAGGAGCTTTATTGTTCGTCTAGAATGCCGACAATAAAAGCGTGGTCGCGCACCCGACAATGCCACCGGTTCCGAACCCTGGTTGTGTGTGCAGCTTGACGCAACCATTTCGCCGGGTTTCCCATCTCCATCATCGTCGCGTCCCGCTTAATACCGACTCTCAAGTGCCAAGTATACGTAACCGCCTCCCTTTTATCGCAACGATATCCGGATCTGCGGTGAAAACCCGGCCGTCGTCTTTTTCCCTTCCCGATAATGAACCAGCCTTGATATCTATCGTTTTTTATCACTCTCGACTATTCGTATCTCAAATTCGGAATAAATTTTTTCGAAAAGGGGAATTATATCGCCCAAAATAAGTCTTAAAATTTTTTACCGAATATAAATGATCATTACGTAAATATATTACGACGATAACGGTTTTAATTTTCGAAAAGTCAAAGTGAAAAAACAAAAGAATACAATTTTTATTACGCATTATATATTATTATATGATTTGTATTCTCTCGGGATTGTCCTGCAAGTATTCTTAAAACAGCGACTGGCGTTTCAGTTTTATTATACGTAGTATCTCTCGACAAGAGGGAATTGCACGCTGGAGCTTTCGCTCGAACGAGGATTGTTCGAGAGACATTATTTCCTTCTCATGCGAATAAACTTACCCCATATGGCGAAAGCGTTTCGTAGCAAGGGAAATACACATAGGATTTTGATCTTTCACCGTCCGTTTTCGGAATCTCCTCACGGATTCTCTCTCCCGTTATCCGTATATACTGTGCGACGACGCGAGAAAAGGGAGGAAAAAAAAGGGCACGACAGAGCACGCTGTCCGCATCTGTCTGAACTGTTGGGAAACGCGCCGGTGCCCATTTGATCCCGGGCTCATGGTACTCGCGCGTAACGGTCGCACGGCTAGGATGCAAATGATGCACTCTCCAGAATTAAAGTGTCTGCAGCTACACCTGCAGTCGAATTCAACGACGCGGAAGGGACGAGGCTGTATCTTGGTTGCCGTGTATTTCCGCACATCCTCAGGCATGCTTTTTACCTCTTGGTTTTTCCTATCTTCACCTTAGTTGCTTTTACCGTACTTCCCGCCAACCGCCGGACAATTCCTTTTTTTTTCTTTGTTACTTGTACTAATGTAGGTTTATTTTTTTCTTAATTTCAGCTCGGTGGAAATGCGAACTTTTACATTTGCGTCGACAGTAGAAAAGGAAAATGTACGTTAGAGAAATTGATAGTTTAATTTATTTTCTTATTACGTGTTATATATATTTACTGATTTTTTAATTTCGCTGACAGAAGTACAAATTTCATACGACAGACTTTGCATATGAAATTGCAATAACATACTCTATCAATGCGGTTAATCATGTTATGTCTGTTCTCGACGTGATAATATTACATTACACGATAAATGCTGGCTCGTAAAGCTACAATGGACAATATAGAGCTTCATCTTCTAGAATAATAGAGATATTATGATTATTATCATGTTTGAACATACTCGCCACATGTCTTGTATATTCCAGCTTAGTTGCCGGCTTTGCGCTTATCTATGTATTCCTTCCTAGCTTCCGTTTTCTCCTTGTAATATCTGAATACACCAATTTTCTCACCTGTAGATCTAGGCTTAAATTTTCCTCGTGTAAAATCTTGCTTAAAAATAATGAGTGCAAATATTCAAAAAAAATTGTAAAGTAATCATTTTATATTCGCATTCTTTTATCAATAATTAACATTTATCAATTTCCTGAATTGATCATTTAAGAAGACGCAAAATCGGATGTTTGTGATATTTGCTTTTCGAAATAAAAACTTTTTATTTATGCGTGTGTGCGTATATACCCCGATCTGCACATATACAATATATACGGATATTTTTTCCTCCAAAAAATAATATAAAAATGAATATAAATTTTATAATTTTAAAAGCTGTAAAATATATTGTAAAATGTTTAATATGAATATAAAATAAATAAGTATGTATAAAACGTACAATATTATTAATCCTGAAAATTATTTCCGCACATATTTGTTGAAAAGATTAAGAATACGTAATTATATAAATTGCTTCGAATGATAATGCTCTTTTACTAATCCCTTAACTCATCCCTTTATTCATCTCTTAATTCACCGCTTTATTCATACATTGTAACGATTTGTACTGCGCTACCGAATTTCTGTTTGAAATTATATTGTTGAACGTATAGAATAATGCTACCAAGAATCATTGTTACCGGAATTCAATGGACTCCCGATATAAGGAAAACGTTCTCAGCTCTCATGAACTAAGCTAGCACATATATACTCCAGTTATAGCTCGTGTCGAGCTTAGCGTAGGGCAGTGATCGCTCCTAAATGTCTCCGGAAATCCGTTGATCGTGATAGATCTGCGTATAACGTCCATAAAGTTCCAGTATAGTGCAAGGTTTACGGTCTCTCCTTAGTCCCAAGGGAGAAGCGCGTCGCCTCCATTCTCGTAAGGTTGTAAATCACTACCGGATGCTTGATTCATTGGATTATCTGCATATGGATTTTCGATCTGAATAGCATAAACCGCTTATACGATCGATTTGGCAGGATGCATGCCTTTCGACAGTATTGTGATCTCGTGGCACAAATATTTTACTCATTATCCTTGCAAATAGTCGTAATTACATAGTTTGCATTGCAATCTAAAATGAAAACGAATTAAAATTGATATTCATATGTAATTAATACGCAATCTACATATGCTTTTTCATATCCGATGTTTTTTTTTTAGATTAATGACAAAATTATAACAGGAATTATGGATTTTACAATGTTAATCTTAATTATTATTATGTAATGGATATTTTTTGTGTTGAGTTACTTCTCTCTCAAATTTAATTTCTGTTTTATACATATGGCGTTATATTTTTATTATAATATTTTATATAAAGAATGCAAACATTAACAAATATGAATGTTTTTCATAATTTTTTTACTACAAAAACTGACAGTGTTGAGGATTGAGAATTATAATTTTCCACTTTTTATATATTGCATATCTTACATGCTAATGTTTTAACATGTATTGAACATAATGTAACATTATTTTAAATTGTATTATTATTTTAAATTATTTCAACACATATCTATATTTGTTATGAACCCGTTAAAATTAGAAAAATATACTATATAAATTAATTATTCTGAAAAATACCATTGAATATTCTTAAAAGCTCAGTAAGAAAAATACTGGATAAAGAAAGAAATTTTCTGGCGCTATATCTACATAATCGATAGGTATTTGCGTCACTCGAATTGTACGCCCACTTTATGCATGATAAAAACGAGAAGGTTCTCACAATTCCATTCGCTTTGCTATTGCATGTATGATCGATCGTTGAATAAAAAAGTTCACACAAGAAGCAAGCATCATAAACTTGTTCTGAAGTTTGTAGGCGTTTCGAAATTGTAGTTAAGTCCAATATGGAGACGGCTGTTTTGCGAATAATGTAGACAGCTGCGACATTTCTCATTTATATTTATGCTACATCTGCAGTTTAGTTCATCATAGTATACCAAATTGTTATCCGATATATTTTATATTATTTTCTTATTGCTTATTGAATCTTTTGTTTAATTAATAAGAACTGTTTAATTAATAATTGTTTAATTAATTGTTTAATTAATAAGAATTGTTTAATTAATAAGAATTTCTTTTCTATTGTAATATCTTTATTTCAATTTTATTAATATCGTTTATTGCGCGTTACACAAAAATTCTAGTTGAATTGCAATTTCATATTCTTCCGATATTCATGTGTAACATATGAATAAATTGCACGGCTTTCGAGAAGAAGCTTTACCGATGTCTTTCAGAGTGCTGCAGACTGTAGCCGCTTTACGCTAAGTTACTCGCTACTGACGAAACTTGAAGGTACGAGCATCGTACAAAAAGTCGTTCGTGTGGCGGGGAACCTCGCAGATAATTTCGCTTGGCTTTTCTCGTGTAGAGACTTTGAAACGGTTGCCGAGTGTCGGCCAACTCGGATGGAATGCTGAGTGTCTCATGCAAATGAACGCACCTAGAAGCGATCTACGCGACGTAGCATTAATTTGTTTCCTACGTGTGAGGTCGATCGATAAAATGTCAAAATGATAATTCTGTATTCTTAATTTTTTAAATACACGGTAGTTCTTCGCATATATCACAATATCCTACGCAAGGATAGGGATTATTTAGGAATTTTATAGTTATCGATAAAATGTCAAAATGGTAATTCTGTATTCTAAGTTTTTAAAATACATGATGGTTCTCGCATATATCACAAATATGTTATGCAAGGATTTTTCAGGAATTCTATATTTTATAATTTATATTTATATCTATTTCATTTTTTTCTCGGTTGGAATTTTTTTTTCCTGGAAATTATCTTGTGATTTTGTACTCATACATAAATTGTCTCATTTAATTATACATATAATTGGTAAATAACATGTTGTATAATAGCAAAATGCAATTGTTTACTAGATGAATAACTAATCAATAGTTCTATGAACGCACTGACTTGCACAATATCCTGAAACTCTAAATTGTACAGATATATCGGTGAGAAGGCTTTCAATTTCCATTGATATGAAATCATTACAATGGACTGTCGACACAATAGAAGCCGGCGAATCTATTATTTGACGATACTCTCAATTGGATAACAGCTTGCGCATATATAATTATACTTATAAATAGAATGCAAGTACTATGTTACTTTTCCTTTTCTCATTTAATAATTTCTGATATTTCAAGAATGTTTTTCAATGTAACAAAAAATAATGTAATTGATTCTTAATTTATGATCAGTTTTACGTCAAAATTTTCAGAGAAACAAGAGATTAAAAAAGGAAAAGAATGGTCGTTAATGAATATAAGCGAAAAATATAATAAAACCTTATCGAATAACCTTATAAATGTCACGGATGATATGGATGATTCGCAAACCCGCTATTAATTTTATTACGCTTGTAAACTGCGTGAATTGTGTTGGTAATGAAAATGATTGATAGCCATGAGGGATTTAATATAAGAGATTTGTTACAAATAACGCGATGCTGTAATAGCATCGCTAATTTAACAATATTAATCACATTTTTAGCATTTTATCGATTTTTGTAAAATTCAAGATATATATTTTTTAAAACTTCATCCGTTTGAAGAAATGATTATTCATAAATTATCGTTAAAAATAACTTGACTATAAATCTATTCAATTACTCAAATCCAATTACTATCATAAAGAAGGTATGACTGTTGTGCGATTATTTTCCGCGGCTATCGTCGGGAGATAAATTATTATCATGCGTGAATAAATGCGCACCAATTTACAGATAAATTACATGGGAATCATAATGCGGATTCACTTTTCAACTGTGATTATATCGATGCTACCGCTGCTATCGCTGTTTGTGTCTGCGCTCATAGAAGCGATCGCGTTCACTTGCGGGATGCAACGTCGGTTCGCCCGATGATCCCCGGATCGGTCTGGACCAGACCGCTTTGGACCGGGCTGAAGGCAACAATCGACCGTTCTGCGAATTACGGTCGCGTCGTCATTATCGATGTTTCAGAGCGACATCGCGCTGGATGTTCGCGGACGAGCGTTATCGTTATATGCGTTATACGCGTCAACGTAAACAATGCCGTCGCATCGACTGGATGACCGGATAACAAGCGCGCAGGTGAAACGAGCATGAGAGAGAGAAAGAGAAAGAGAGAGAGAGGGTAAGGGAGAGGATGAGGCGAAACGTGCGCCAGAACCGGGTAGCCGCATTGAAGTAGCAAAGGCGAAACGCTCGTAATTCGCTCGATTGTACAAGCAAATGACCCCATGATACATCAGCACAAATTGATTCGGCCACTTCAACTGTGCCACGTTGCTACACGCTAACAGCGAAAACGGTCTGGTACACGGGCGTTCATGACTCGGCCATCAATTAACCCACGACGTATCTCATCGCGGACGCCTGTTTTTCGGCTATTAATTTGATTTTTTTTTTGTTTAGTCGTGTGACGTAACTGTGAGCGTGAAAAAAGTGCTCGTATAAAATAACGCGCGCTGTACCGGAACATGAAATATTGAGCAGGATCAGTTAGTGATGGATTTATGGCTAAATAAGGCGGGGTCCCACGCCTGTAGGGATTAAGTTGAAATAAAGTGCCTTTAAAAATACGTAAGGTATTTTTGACGCTGTGTTCGATATATCTCTCTCGATATAATTGCATGCGCGTCTATTCATGAGATAGCTATCAATTAAATCGAAATAGTTTTCGTACTTCATCCTCCGAAAGCACGTTTTCCGACCGTGTCTATTTTTTTTTCCTTTTTACGCGTTGTACTTGTATAAAAAAGCGTATTACGTAACTGTATTACGTACGTGACGTAATGCTCAGGATCAGTATTTATTTTGTAGAGAAGTAAAAAAAAACGGCTACAGATTAAAGTTTGCCTAAGTTTGAAAGTAGATTAAAAGTTTTTAGATTATATAAAGCGTCGAAATAAGAAATTAGATATCTATATCCTTGGTGTACGCTAGTTTGATAAATTTATGACGTTTCATAAATTCAATACTTGCAACTTATAAAACTGAAATAATTAATTTGTTTTAATGGCGATATTTACGAGGTACATATAAATATTAGAAATCCTTTGATGTTCCTCGCGAAAATAAAAATTGTATTAAAATATAAATTGAATATCGCAGGCGGCATACATATGCGCGATATTGAATAATACACATGGTTCGTTAATGGATTATTTAATTAGCGTTGGATCGCATTATTTGGCGATAATGCCGCTTACAGGTCATATTATGCATAGGAAGCATGTTTTCGAAATGTACATTTGATTATGCGAATTTCCAGCCTGACATATGAGCCTTTCGTATATTATTTTAATGAGGGTATTAATTTACATAATTATTTTGACGATTGCTGCAATACTATGAATTATAAGAATCAATCTCATATACAAAACAGTAACATTTGAAACTATTAAAATATGCTCCGCTATTAATTATCGAAAAGGAATAAATATATATATGATGTGAATATCAATTCGAATAATGGAAATAAAAGAGTCACGGGAGGGAAGCGTTGATACGTGAGCAATACGATTGGGCGTAAATAATTATTGCATGTCGATCGAGTTCTCTCATCCGGAGAACCGGAAGCATAGTTGCAGCAGAAAATGGGTGCGCATTCAGTCAGTGTGCCGGTGTAGATTTGACAGTCCAATTTTTGTGAAGCTGAAACGAGACGGCCGTCACAGACGTGACAGGCGTCCACGTAACGTCGCTCAATTAATATCGACGGTACCAATGTGCAAGCGCACTGACGAGAAAAAACGAGCCGCGAGTTTTGCGCGCGCTCCTGTTGTCACGGACCGAAATAAAACGCGTTATTTCTATTGAAGAAAAATCACTGGTTATGAAGTAATAAGCGCGTCGATAATTCCGTGTGGCGGATATTTATTAAACAAACGTGGAGAATTGATAGTATGACGTTTATTTCAATTATACATGCGTGGCACCTGTTGGGCATTTCGTAAACAAGATGTCTCGTCATTATTATTTCTGTTAATAAATCTTTGAGGAAAAAAAGGAGGTCTGTGTAATCGATTTCTAACGATAATTTAAAAAGTAAATAATTATAAAAAAAATAGAGCGAGTAATATATCGTAATTTAAAAGAGATGTCAGAATAAATTCTAAATACACGTATGTCATACGTATGCGATAAAATTTTAAATAAATAAAATAAAATAAATCTTAGATATATAGACGCTAATAGATTATTCGAAAACGAAAGGAAAACTTATACACTCTTTGTTTTTGTGTCTAGACTGTATTGTACAGTCGAAGAACTCTTAATGAGCATCTTGATAATGCGCAATATTGTCCTACTATTTTTCGCAAAGAATTACATGATGAAAGTGCGAGTAAAAAATCTCTGCGGCCTCTTGTTCCCATTGAGGAATACTCTGAAGTCCCACTAATGATGCTGCGTGTATGATAAACACACTATTTCACCACAGAGTCTCATGTACATTTTTCCTCAGAAACCACCAGCACATTGCTTGTGCTGCATAAAAATACGCGTCCTCATTAACGATGCTTTACACGCAACCGAAATGAAAAAGGAGAGTTTTCTTGCCAAGATTTTTTCTCTCGCGATGTTACATTTCTGACGTTACTGATTGTGCAATGGCGACGATAATAATCGCAGAAATAAATACTAATATTATGATAGGTAATGCAAAATTTATTTGTTCTGAAAACTCTTATATTACCGTTAATTAATTTCCAAAAGTACAATAAAGATATTCAATTGATAGATAAATTATCAATAAATTTGTAACGACTAAATAAATATATGTATATTTGGATATTTATACGCAGGTATTAATAATTTAGTTGTTAATTTTGAAACGTTATTACTCTTGTTTTCATTCCTATGTTTATTAGTCTAGTATGATATATTTTAATATTTTTTTGAGTAAAAAATTTATTAAACGCGTATGTCTCTCCCGAGAGATGCAAGCCAAAATTAAAAGCGTATCTGTCAACCCATGCGATCCGAGATTTAGCATACCTTTCCCCGTGCAAGACAAAGCTTGCGCTACCTCGTCCTTTTAACGTCTCGGTGCACACCGGCAGCGCGTAACTCAAAATCCCATATTTCACGCTATATCCCGTCTTCTTCTCCTCCTGTTCGCCAAGGTCGGGTAGCTCGATCTCTTTTAACGAAGCCCGGAAAATCCCTTGAAGGAGCGATTTATCTCTTATGTGGACACTAATCCTTCCTCACGGACGAAGAACCTCTCTCGGGACAACGTTGTGGTTCTTTTTTCCTTTTTTTCTGGAAGATTTTATACATAAATTTGCGTTCTTCTTCAGGTATTGTTCGACATTAGCGATGATAATTGCGGCTGATCCAATCTCTCGAAGATGTTCGTAAAACTATTAAAATCGTGTATTACAATCGGATATTTGTTTTTGATCGTTTTACGAAGATGACATTAGTGACGCTATGCATATATCTTTACAAAGATGACGTCGACCTTGCCATGCGGACGAGAAACCTGTTGCATACGCAATCGAAGGTGTATGTATGCATGGGGATGTATATAGATGTGCACTCGAAGATGCGTAAAATAGATTTCGTAATATCTACGTGCACGAGTGCATTTTGAGAAATATTGCTGTTTATTTACATGAAAATTTGTAGTAAAATTGTACGCAAATGTTTGTGCTAGATATTATTTTGAATCGAATGAGCAACAATGTGATTAAAATGTTTTAATTGTTACAATCTGCAAAGATTGGTACAATTATTCCCAGCAAAATAACTGATTGACATAATTATTTACAGCAAAATGATTGCACACTTCGTTTTTACGCTGTGAAAATTTGGAAATGGACGAACTCAAATAAGATTTGTAAATTTATATTAAATTTCTAATCAAAACGTAGCATGAGATTAAGGATAGCGTTATAATAGAGAGTGTTATTTTCGAAAGAAGAGGATATTCGATAATGATATGGATCTTTAATTCAAACCGACGTCAGGGATCGATGATATTCGGCCAATGAAAAACAACGTGAGAAGATTAAGAGATGCATGCCGCGTGTCAAAGGGCATCTCGCGCGACGGGTTTATCGGATCTAAAAGTTGCAAACGCGGATAGCACGCCTCACGGATCGCACACCGGACTCGTTATTCTGTTCGTCGTCAGCAGCAAGATCCAGTTATCCCTTAATCCGGGATGAATCCCAACGCTTTAATCTGGCGATTAGACTCCGCGTCCTTTGATTTCTTTCGGCTTCGAACTTTACCATGCTCGTGCATACCCTCGCGCTGCGATTTTAATCCATTCGGAGTGCAATCGAGTTTTCTGCTACTATCAGTATAATGAGATACGTTGGGAACTACAATTTACGCCATTCTCTGGTTATATAAGAGATAGTACTAACTTTATGCAAGACATAATTAGAAAAATTAAAATTAAAAGGATGTTGCTATGAGATACATCATCAGTGAACAGTTACATTAGTAAATAATTATTATAATTTACATATAATTCCATGTTAAAATTTATATTTATTGTAAATAATCATTAAAAAAATTGTTTTACACAAGAATGAATACATTTTATTTTATTTTATTTTATATTTGTTGATGTTTATCTTAAGTGCGAGTTATATTTTTAATACATATTAAAGAGTACAATAGAGTCGAATAAAATGTCTTAGAATTATTCAAATATTTTTTTACCAAGTGAGTTGGTTTGCTTGAGGATGATAATCCAAACGAACATAGATTCACAATCACGTTGCTCACGAGAGGTTGCTAGCGTACAAAGGGCGTACTGTTCCCAGGCTGTTCTTACTGTCTCTGTAGGCAGTTCACGATCTACGTCTATTGTGCGCGAATTGTATCTAAATGTGATCAAAAAAGCTAATGTAGTGAATTTTTTAAATAAATTACAATTTTTTAATGACCCACTTAAATTTGCAATTCAATTTTCTGCGGAGCTTTCAACATTCCGCTTCAATTTTATGGCTGGCCTTCCAAATAATTAATGAATGCTTACTGATTTCATATCGGAAATCGCATTGAAATAATGTATTTATTGCATTTTATAATTGATATTTTACACATTAATTTGCGCGGTTTGTACATTTTCAATATATTTATTTATTGCAGATAATTACTAATTACTACTAATAGGTGCTATTTTGAATTAAATGGCGAATTACGGTCGCTAAAGAAATATACTATATTTATGAAGTTGGTCTGTTAATTATGCAATTGAGTTTATTTATGTATTAACGTAGGACGAGGACCACCTGCTTCATTAACGGATGAAACGTTGCCGCGTACCATACGCACATATTTACATCAAATGATTAAATGTCGTATTCACGTTTTGCTGCCGATCGATAGTCATGACTCGTTAGCACATTAAATCACGTGATTATGGCAATTATATTTATTAGATAAATTATCACCATGAAAATAACTTTTATCATTCCGTTAATAGTTATTCGTTATTTTTTATTATCGTTTTATTTGTACCCCTTTATAAGATCTATATTTTGATTTAATTTTCCATCATACATTTATATTATATATATTATATTTGATTTAATTTTCCATCATACATATATATTATATTTATTATAAGTTAGCATCAAATTTATAATGTTTGGAATATTGGCTTTTTGACTTATATATTTGAACATAATTATAAACTTGATAATTATAAATAGTTATAATACTGAAGTTTGATATACATTCACATCCATGGCATTAGTTAAAAAGAAGAGATCAAAAGAAGGGACAAAACTCGAAATTGCGATTATATTGTTCCAACAAGTATTTATTAAAAACAATTATGAAAGTTGGATAATATTGTTCGCGAATTGTTAGAATTTTTTATAATTTATAGAGAACATTTTTTTGAAGAGAGAAATTTATAAGAAGAAGTTATGAATTTAAAGAGAGAATGAATTAACCACATATTAACTGTATTGATTAATGTCTAAATATGTAGTCTAAATATATATATATATATATATATATATATATATATATATATATATGTATATAAAATCAGATTGAGAGATACATATGCACGCAAAAAATGAAGAATAATAAATATTCTAAAAACGAAAGATATTAAAAGAAAATAATTAGCAGATATTTTCATCGTTTGAAATTATATTTCGTCCGACCGTTGATTCGCTTATCGACATTCGAGCAATCTATGAATCCATTAATATCTTCGACGAACGCAATCAGAGCGAAAGAGTGGGAGGGGGAGGGAGAAGGAGAGAATTCTCCTCGTTATATTCTCATCGAAAGAGTTATACGCTTAACGAATGGCCTGCAATATTGGCTCCCGTAGATCGGCGGACGATCAGAAGAGACGGTAAGGAAAATTGCGTTTGCTCAAAAAATAGTTCAGGAGATTATCGGAAAATCGAGCATTCAGTGCGGACGGCTCGATGGAGAGTTCATGTCGGTAGTGAAGAGTAAAACGATAACCATAATGTACGCATTGGACACGAATGAGATGTTTTATTTGCCTACAAATGGATTTTACTAGGTTCACGAATACGTATACAATGGAAGGAATTGTGTACGCTTGGCTCTCTTGTAGGTGACGCTTTAACTATTCCGATTGAACTTTGTATGTCGCACTTTTTGAAGACTGAATGTGCAAGATGAGGGGGCCCGAACTGTTGAATGCACGCACCACGCGATCCTATGTTCGAGGCGCGCATAACGCAGGTCACCGACGTTCATAGCGCGGCTAGCATGGCTTCCGGTGTGCGGCGGCCTTAAGGCGTTCGCGAATGCATTCTCGGGCGCATTGCACTCGCGTGCCTTACGAGTCGAGCATAACGGCGATCACGCGACCGCCGCTGTTTCATTATCGGTGCTCTCGTGACAGCAATTGAGAGATTTTCTTTAGAGGTTGAGAGTGAAAGGTATCTTCTCATCGAGACATTTTATATAGCATAGGTAAAATAATATGAAGGATACAGAGAGAGAGAGAAGTAGTAAAAGGAATAGTCTAAAGGGAGAATCGTGATATTGTTTTATTAAAAACAATTAATGTACAAATAAATGATACATAAAAAAATATATGGAATATAAATATACTATTTTATGTATTATTATTTGTAAACCCACGTTGTTCTTTGTTTCATAATGTAGGAGAAATGTTTCATAATGTGAAATTGTATTTTAAAATGATTGTTGGGCCTACTTATATATAGATTTACCTATCTACCTACCTACGCGATAGAGAAAATGATGTAGCATATTATAGACAGCATCTGTGCATAATGAGCGTTTCAATGTATATAGTACATAGAAAGAAGATAGAACAGGTGGTACACGTTGTTGAGCAGAAGATGGGAATAGGTAAGCTTTCAACAAGTATTACAAGGCTGTTCTCTCCTCTTCGTGACCGTCGACATGGAGCGTTAAGTACTTGCGAAATTACACGCATAGATGCTCTCTAAGAGAGAGAACAATGACGGATCGTAGTCTCGGGATCCCACGAATCTACATGACCTCGAGAACTGAACGTTGAGCGCCGCTCTTCACGATCGCATACTAACCCAGTGACATATTCGACGAGTCGGAAAAATAAAACTTGTTATTTTTTATTATTGCGTGCAATCCCGAGTAATCATTGGTCTTCTTCGAGTCACGTTGTTACCGCAAAATACAATAGAAGAATAAATAATTGCCTCTATACAGGTAGTTTTGTTATTATCGCGAAGTGCATCTTCTTCATTGCGCAAGATTTTTTTTCTTTTCGCGGATTTTTCAGTAATTCAGTTTCCGAAGTGTCAAATGTTATTGTCAAATATTATTATATATATTTACTACAAAAATGTAAAAATCTTATTATGAATAAAATGATTACATTAATAATATAAAGGTGATTTCAAAAAACGTCGAATAACTATAACTTTATAAATTGATTTAAAAAATTACTATATAAGCTATAAACAAATTTTATTTTTCTTTCGTATATATTTAGTGTTAAATGTGAATTTTAAGTTTAGGTGGAGAGATTGTGTTTAATAATTTATGTTGACGCGAAGAGTTTAATAGATGCATTTGATAATAAATGCGCGGCGATAATAGAAATGAAAAGGTCAATTTGCTTATAAATATAAAAACAGCTTCGATATAATCACTAATTAGATTTTATGTATCAGTATAATGAAAGCATTAGCATTATGTACATCTATTTGATGTCGATATATAATCTACGATATCAGGAAACTTTCCAATAACATTCTCATTATAATTGCGTGCGCAAACGTGCAAACTCGGATTCTCGCGGAAAATCGTCTCAACCCTGTAGGAAAATGATCTGAGCGCAAACGTAATCACTGCAGAGGATTTCACCTTGTGAATACGCGAATTGCTTCCACCTGCGATATTCTAGCTTTCACTGAAACGCGAGATGTCAACTCGGATTTCCGGAAAGATCTAATTCGGGTCAGAAATACAGGGCCACCGTACATTGTAGCGAATCAACGGCTTTGCAAATATGGATTAAACTGCGTTCCTCTCGGTGGCGATAATTGCGAATCAACATTGTTGCATACATCAAGTCGTGGCAAATCCGCAAAATTTCATTATCGGTCGCTATGTTTTTCTTCTCATTAACGTACAACAGTACCGATGCGTTGGATACCGATAATTCTTCGTAACAGTGAAACTACTTTATCATATTATTGTTTATAAATTTAATTATTCCATGCAGACCACGCGCTCAGAATATTGCTGATGAAACTGAAGAAAATGATTTTCCAATATCCGCCAAATTTCATTATCTTCTAACGCTAGTTTAATGCCAAATCTTTTTGCGCTTCTTTTTTATAAACATTGCATTTTTGCACATGATGTGGATATTATTCAAATATATATATATATATATATATATATATATATATATATATATATAACATTTTTTTATTACATTTATTATACATAGGGTCATGTTTATATCATTTTATATATATTAATTTCTATAATACTATTATTTACTTATTACATTTATTATTATTAAAATTATTATGTATAATTAATTTTTATTGAGAATAACTAATTTCTCCGGCACATTTGATATTAATATTTTAATAATATTATAATTATTAAAGTATTTTATTTATAGTAATATCAGGGATATATATTTTATAATTGGAGAATATACATATATAATGATATCAAATTATTGCTGTTACTAAAAAACACTTACTTTAATAACTTACACAAAGATATGTTTTAAACATAGTATGCTCCCATCTCCAATTTTAGCAACAATTCTAATGAAAGATTTATTCGCATTGCTTAAATAATGAGGGAAAAGAGCAGTAACTCTAATATATTGCATCCAAAAACGGCTCATATAATAATGACAACGGTTTCGAGACTAACAGAGACATTCGAGGTCTCACAAAGTACTCGCATTTTTATTGAAGCATCCGGTGTTCAAATTTAACAGAAGTGGAACGGAAGTAACACGCTCGTCGATTGTCCACTAGATTGAAAAAGTAAATCCCGCGCATACGAGCGCAATCAGATCGAGGTAGCGCACCTGCGTCTGTCGAGGATCGATCGTTTCGTCGCGATAGCGCCGTTGGTGACTACGAGGAGGCGACGAGGAGGAGGAGGAAGGACGACGCGGTATTCATTCCGGGTAACTTCCGCGAGAAGAGCGCGCGTAATTACTCTTCGTTAAGTTTTCAAGAGCCCCGGACGTACCGGAGATTCCGACTTATCGAGGAAATGACTCCTCACCGCTCGCGCTCGCCGTTTCTTCTCTTTCCGCTCGGCGAACCTGTTGCACATCCGCGATTGCTACTCGCGACTCGTCTCCGCCGTCCGAGAGCGTCGTCTCGGACGAGCAGGACGAGCGTTTCATCACGGATACCGTGCATGTTTGACCGCGAAACGATCACGCTGGAAAGCAGCAAGGCGCCAAGCGTGAGAGATTAATGAGAGATTAATGAATATGGCGGTGCAATCCGCAGCACGAACGAATGTCGGGTTAAAGCGGAAATGCAACCAGTTAACGGAACTGTGAAGATGCGTGCAAACTGCGGAATTTATTGACCGAAATGTTAATTATCCGCATCGCGCGGCGCAAACAATCAACGGTACTGCCGCACGATATTGTCGATTCGCCTATTTAGAATCATAGATAATAAGACGAGATATACTAAAAAGTATGTGCTACACGAAATAAGATCGAATGATTATGAAAATTTCGTCGATATCAATAAACGTTCAATGAATGCAATGCATTGAACGATTTCCTCCATATAATCGAAATATCAAAATATTAATCATTTATTTCCTTTTACAGAATATTTTCTCATTATTTATTATTCATTAGCCTACAACGCAGCAATTTTTATTGCTCTCCCTCTTTCTCTTTATTATTTTTTTTATCATTATAAATCATTTATAAACTGAAGCATTGGAAATATCAAAATTTTCGATATTTGTAATTCACAGTTGCAAACAACGCAAGCAAATAACAATAGTAAATACCTATGTTCAATTTAACAATTTGTAATGTAGATTTGATATCAATATAATTTTGTATGTATATCTGAATACGATACGCGATATGCGATATAGCTATTTTGTATTTGGATATAACATTTAACAATCAAATATAACTTTATCTCCAATTTTTACCTCTAATTACTTCTAATTTTTTCAATGTTTTTTTCATTCTCTAATTGAACATAGCATAATACTATGTAATCAAAATCATGCATATGAGTGCAAAAGATATAAAATATTGCACCTCTTATGCGTGTGTGATTTGATTTATTGATCAAAATAGAAGATGGGAATTTATAGACAATTGCAAATTTGATCAAGATGATTAATACGTCTGATGTCTGCTTATTAATCAAGTAGCCACGTGATAGCCGATCATATATATGAAAGTTATATAAAGTATATCTCGTGAAATCACGAGAACCTAATCTGATGGTGCACCCAAAATTATATACGAACAATTCCGAGTAATCTAAAATTGAAATTTTTAAAGTTAAAACCGATATTTCGCGAGACGAATCTAACGAGAAACGCAAAATATAAAGCGAGAGTGACAATGCAAATGTGGATGCAAACACGGAGTCGCGTTTGACTGGCTTTGGATTCTCTCGGGATCCTTCTTTTCTCGTATGTCCCCGTGTCGCTATTTCTTCTTTTCCATGTTCATTGAGAACATGCATTATAGAGAGTGACGCTACTATTTTTCGCTGACACTTTAAGTAAAATATATAATGTATGAGTGTAAACAGCGTGAAATGGCTTGTGCTTAATATAAGTATCGCTTCTTTATTGAGTGGCAGATTGAAAAATATTACTTTGTTTTAAAATTGACACTGATTTATTGCGTTTTATTGCGATTTATTATCTCGAAATAATGCTTGATTTTAGTAGTATTTAAGTATATTTAAGTGTGTATGTAAATTTTTAGATTTGTTATTCTTAAATTTTTGTATCGATATTTCACTCATGTTTATAAAAATGTAAAGCTAAAGAATGGACGGAAAAAATAAACGCGCACTTATGTGATACAAAAGAGAAATAAATGATTATTTTAAAATCTAAAACTTTGATAATATTAAATTCAGGATTATTATATGAATATTATAGAAATTTGCAGCACATTATAATGAATATAATTATTGTTGTCATTGTACGTAACAATAGTGAATGATTACTATCAAGTGTAAATCAATAGCTTTTAGTTGATATGTGCCTGTGAAAATGTCGTACAGTTTTGATTGTTACATTTAATAGTTGTCTCGCGGGGATTGTTCCTTTGTTAATTTATGCGCATGACACATTGTTATTTCGGATTAATTGAGCACGGTGAACGATATCATGACTGTCGATAGCAAGCGGCTTTGTCCACGTACATAAACACACGCGTCGCTATTTATTAATATAGAAGTTATATATAATTATATTATATCTATTTATATTGCAAATATGTGCGAATCGTAGAATTTAACATGATTTTATTTTATTTTTATGAATTAGTTTTTTGAACTTGAATAATAATATTAATGCCAATTCTAATTTATAATGTAACAGAAACAAATGTAATCTTCTTAATTCACAAAAAATAAAATACACATATATATATTATATGTATATGAAAAAATTTTTTATATAATTTATTCATCTATTAATTTTATCCGCCAATTATCTCACACAGGTCAAACTTTATCAGTAAATGTAATCTCTGACGTATTAAGAGTAACCTTAGCCTCGGCAACTTCGTTGTCGCGAAATGAAATCTTTGACATTTATCGGGTTTTGGAGATAATCTCGTTTAGCGCAATTTCATTTCGCGATGATATTAATATCAGTGGTAAATGAATTTTCAGCGCAAATCACGCGCGTTCTTTTCGAGTTTTTCCGTGACTCATCTCCGTCCTGTCGTCGGTTGGTACATGCCATGGAAATTTCCTTCGCGTCTAATAAAAAATTCTATGCATCCGTGAGTATTCTCAATGAAATGGGTTGTTGTGAAATCCTTGAATTTCCTCCAAGTCGTAACGATCATACGAAACATTATCCAAATAACATTGATCTTTTATCTTATTTATGAAACAGCGTCGAAAAACATGTCTATTCGCAGAAAATCATATTTCCATACGCCAGCCATATTTATTTCTTATGTAACAATGCGCAAATATTTTTTTGTTTTGAAATGCATTATGTTAGATTCCCCTTTTTATTTTTTTAGTTTATGCAACTCGATACTATTCTTGAAATTCTTATTTTCTCTTATAATTAATTAATATAATTACCTAAGAGATATTTAAAATCGAATGACAGTTTTATCGACTTGTAGATACGAGTTATTAATGATAATATGTGAAAAAGTTGCATACAAAGGTTATTCTAAAAATAATCACTTAAGAATGACATGATTGAGTGATCATATGGCCGCGCTATAAGCAATATACGATATAAGCTACAGCTTATCACGATTGTTCTCGCGAAGCCGATCAGTGGAATCACATCGATGAAACATTGTTGATACTTCGGATACAGAGAATAATCGAGTTCTGATCATCGGACGCGTTCGACACATTATATATACGACTATATGCAACTGCATGCATACGCGTGCACGTTCTACATTTAGATACTCTATAGATGCCCAGTATATACTATCCGGTATATATATACGCACGATAGACGATCTCTGGGATCATAGCAACCTGGGGGAAGACGCGGGGTGGCGGATACCGCCGGAAGGCATACGGTGGTAGAAATCAAGAGAAAATCACCACAAATCGCGGATAAATTTACCCGACAGACAGGCAACCAGATTAAATTGACTTCAATTCCGCGGCTACGTTGGTGGTAAATACTATCTGGCTTGGGAAATCCCGATTGTTAAACGGCATCGGTGATTCCTCGTCCCACGGATTTTTGCCCGAGTTATTGGATTCTTGAGTTCAGTTCCTATCATCGTTGGACGACGGCGGTGGCTGCCAGAATACCGCTGAAATCTCTCGTAGAATATCGTTCTTTTTCACCCGACTGCGTGCACACGTGTATTCCACGGCTGGAATTCCCAACTCCAACTAGTAATGCGGTTTATCCCGGCTGTTCTTGCCGCCTCTCTCTTCTTTGCGTCTGAGAAGTGAAGCAAAAAAAGTGCTTTCTCGCCTCGAAACTACTCTTCTTTTTTTAATTCTACGTAAATTACTTGTAATAATCAAACTTAATTGGAATTATTATTTATTCATTATATCATGATGAGAATGAGAATACTTTGATTAAAACTTGCAGTTTTTTTATAAAACTTAATTCTTATATTAAAATTATCATGATACTGCATGCATCGAAAGAAAAATGTAAATTTAATAAAAAGTACAACGAAACTGTTGTTTGATATTTCAGTCATTAATACAATTTAAATTTTCTACTCCTTTTTCCTGTGGGAAAGTTAATCTCGTTTACTTAATCTCGTTTAGTTAATCTTGTTTCCTAGTTCTCAAAGTTAATCTCATTTAATTTATAAAATTTCACAGATTTGACAAAGTTTAGATAGAATAAATAGTGCAATTTTTCTCCGTTTTCATATATTCATGCCGTTGATTAAAAGCCTCATGTAATACGTATCCGTATATAATATTCTCTATTACTTACACATATATTTAATATTAAATTACTAAAGCAAGATTTATGTAGTGAGCAAGACCAGCAATGTACTCATGAATTTTAAATGGAATTGGACCGATTATGGAGTAAATTATTCAAACTTCATTCCTTTAATCTCCTTACCACCAGCCATATCTTCTTACAAGCCGAGTATTTTCAGCTCGATCCTTACCGCGGTATATCAAATTTATAGTTGTTACCATCTGGCTGCCAACCGCGGAAATCTCTTTTGAGAGAGATTACCTGCACTTATATTACTCCTAGGACAATTGCGTCTCGCGTAGCTTAGCAGCCACGTGAAAGCTCTGTCGACGCAAAAAAAAGGTTCCGAAATTAAAACTAATTAAAACTCGTATCTTCTCATGAGCCGCACTGAACATCTTGCGTCGGAATGTTCGTAAAATAAACGATTTCATGTTATATGCTGCCAAGTTAAATTAAAAAGTTACAAAGAAATGGACAGGAAACACATCAAAAAAATATTGAATATATTGGTACGCTTAATATACAATAATTAAGTTTTCTGAAGGGAAGGAGGAGAATTTGATTTGTCAAACATTTAATTTAACGTCTCGCAGATCGCGCATAATTTATGCATGATTGGCGTATGTATGATACCTAGAATCTCGTACTTTGGCAAACACGCTTCCTATAATTATATTTCCGGTATTCGGTACTTTAAATAAGTGGTATCCGAATAACCGTATTACGAACAGCCAGCGTCCGTTTAATCGCAATTCCAGCATACGTGCCGGAACGTATTTACACACTTATTGTTCCATACATTAAAGGGTTACCGTATATGCTTGTTGGAATTGGACGCGCACAAAGATCAGTTTATCTAATTAGGTCTAGCGCGGGCGTCGCTTCGCTCCGCTTCGTCGCCACTGATCCTCGTTATCCCGTCCAATAATTGGCGCCCTTCCAGAAGCATTGCCACGGATTTGCCAATTTATCGAACCGGCCTGGCGCTTCTGAAATTCGATCAGCGCATAAGGGGAGTAACTTTGAAAGCTATTAGTTTGGCGAACCTAAAATGGACAGAATTAAATCGGATCGAGCGTGAAAATTCGATAGAGCGTAAACGTATCTTAATAATCTTCATTCGCATAACGGGACGTCAGCGCGGCGGAAAATTATTACACGATATTGTAATCTCATTCCGCGGACGTACATATAAATTGAGATATAATCAATGCACCGCCGCAATTATGATAATCTATGCATAGAGTTTTCTTTTATACGTACGACCGTATGGAAGTATTTTAGAAATATAAAATGATGGTATTTTTTCGTGCAATATTATATCATGTCATCCACTGTATGTGATTGAATTATATCTGTGTGAATTTATTTTTCTTTGGAATTTAATATAAAGATGCAATTAAGAAATCGTATAGTTGTCAGATTTTCTTCGCAATTAATTACATTTCTTCTATCAAACTTACGAATTAAAGGATACCTGGATATTTATTTTTCTCCTCGATCTAAACGACTTGAGATATATTAAGAAATTAATTTAATTCTAAGTATTTAAATGTGAATCAAAGTATTTGAAAGAAAGCTTTTAACAATTGATCATCGTGTGAGATTTAAGAGATTAGCTTTCTAAATATAAAATATTAATAACATTATTCAATTTTAAAATGTCCATAAAATCTCTTCCAAGATTTATGAAAGTAGCCGATAAAGAAGCAACGTATGATAAATAGCAGAAAATATACGCTATAACTCGCGCGTCTCAAATGTCGATAGTGAATTAAAGTTGCGTGACAAGGAATTTATTTTGCGGTGTCTTGTCTAACTTTGTTAGAAACTTCGACGACAAGTATACGGTTATGCATCCGCACGTTGACGTAACATTAAGAAACTGTCGCCTCGCGATTAAAAACTTTGTGTTTGACGTGCGCAAAGTTTCGCATTATCGACGTGTAAATTCACGACGCGCGCCTTAAGTTTAGTTTAATCGATCGAAAATATCTTTAAACTATCCGCACATGAATCACGTTGAATTTTTTCAACAAGAAAAAAATCGTGCATTTTTTCTCGCGGCTTAAGGAGCGACTGAATCTCGATACTGTTACCCGATCACTAAAATTATCTCCCGGGCACGTCAGACTTGCAGCGGGGCATAAGACTAATACTTCATCATCGTCGGCGAATTATTACTTTCTACGGAGAGACATAACTCAATAACCTTCATTTTTCATCCATTCGAGCACGTAGGTGGGGGCCAAGTTTCCGTTCGTGACCCAGGAAACCACTATGATCCGAAGGGGCGAAAGGTGCATTCCTGGGGCGCAAACTTGTGCAAAACCTGCGACGCGGAAAGACCTTATTACGATAAATCACGTTTATCGAACGTTTTCCTAGCGGTGCAGGTAGTAAGGCCGTCTAGCTTCGTATTTGACTTGCAAAGCCCACATCGCGCTTGGAACCTGATTCAGCGATCGACGAGAGAAAAAGGAGTCGCGCGTCGTAGGGTCGCACGCGATTAGATTTGCGTCTGGACAGATTAGCACGCCCGCTTCGTTTCCGCGTACGTTTAATCGACTAATCACACCTTACCTAATAGAGTTATTTCGTGTTTCGCTTGAATTTACTGACAGTTGCAGTGACGAATTTCGCGGTTTACACCGACGACAAACGCTCGATTATAAATTAATCCGCGGGAGAGCGAATTTCTCTAATCCTTTAAAATGCTGGCTCGATGAAATGAAGTGTCCGATAACCGAGCAAACGACGAAGACTTCGTAGACCGCGAAAAGCCGCTGGAATTTTTCGAGCTGAACGTGACCCATATAGATTCTACGGTTCACAACAATTCAATTTTCCATCGTTTTAATCTGCGAACGAATAAGCCATATTGCTGAAAAATCTCGAATTTTCCAATATAGAGAAAACTCGATCAGCTTCTAACATACGCGAAAGATATATTTTCAATTTATAAGTTTCGGTTTTATAAATACAAAATCACATGATTGAGGTTGGTAAGAGAAATGTTGTTTCTAAACATAAATAGTTTAAAAATCATTTCAAATAATATTTAGTATGAAATCTTTCTGCAGTATTTATTTTATTATGGATTTTACACATATTTTTATCCATTGATTTTTATCTTTTTTAAAATCGTGTGATATTTGAAAAGTTAATATATTTTCTTTATACTAGATTTCTGTTATAGTTAAAATCACAGTTTCTGCAAGGTTCTGTAACATATGCATTTGGTTTGGTAACCACGCTACGTTCTTCGAAAAGTCAAATCGATTTTAATATTTGCGATGCAGCAAATATATATTCAGCTTTCCGGCGAACGAAAATATTATTGATATGGTTTGCATATGCAGTCAATGCGATAGCTGCAGATTTCGCAGAGATACGGACTACTATGGTTTCGTCAAGATTCTGCAGGAATTTTGCAAAGCAGAAGACTACAAAAGTGAACTGCTATTCCATGGAACTTGCCCTTTGCAGAGTTACATCAATACTCATCCGCGTTTAACTGTTGTTCCGTTCGAAACGAAGCAGCCAGATAAATAGCTTCTAGTCATATAGTAGCAAACAAGTTCTATATCGATACAGAATACTATGGAATCAGACTTATCTTCGGGAAAAAAATAGGAAATACGCGCATATGTCCAGTCTGTGTTTGAATGTCAGCCTAACTGCAAAGTAAGCTTAATTCATATCCCCGATTGAAATGTTCGTCGATCAATATTATCCGCAAAGTTTGCTTTTTTCTTATCAGAACGCGTAATATAGGCGATTTAAACACTATTTATACGCTTGCATGTGGCAAAAAATAGCTTCGTTAAATATTTTTATAGAAAAAGTTGATGATATCTTTCAGTGTATCGAGTTCTAAATTGGATTTCTTTTCTACCACTATATCAACTGTTGTATTTTTTGAATTATTCTGCATTAAAGTTTTGCGAAACGGATAATTAAATAAGTTTATATTTTCCAAGAAGTTTGGTATTGCTTTTTCTATTGTGAGATTTATATTTGGTATTTTGATGACATAGTTTTTAAAAACACAAAAAAAACACTATATCCAGAAATATTTGTGTTGTGTGTGTGTTTGATTCTTCGTTTAAGTATGAAACTACTAGTTTTCATCACAAACAAGCCACATATGTTGGATGAAGATTTTATTTTTATTATTTGAATTCTGCAGAACAAAGCCAGCGCTTTTCAAAAAACCACGATTGGCAATTAAAATCTAAAAGACGAGTTTCGAACAATTGCATTCTGATTTTTAATCGAAAAGCTAGAAATTTGCAATTTTCTGTATAGTCGTGGCATTAATTGCGAAACATCGAGAGATAGACATTTCGCGTTCACGATTGATTTTGACACAGATTATTTTTACAAATGCAGCATTTTAAAAGTTCTTTCAAATTGTTTGGCTTAATGAAACAATTTTATCGACGCGAGGTCAATCAATAACATAATAAATAAATTATATTCAAGTCTTAAAATAATGCAGAAATAAATCGTTGAAAATTCGTAATATTAGATACCATTAAAAATGGAGATTTTTTTATTATCTCAAATGTATTTTTTAAGCACAATATATTTATAAGGTAATCGGACAAATTATTGACGAAGTTTGCGTTTTCAAATTGTATCGTGACTGCGCTAATGATAAGTTGATTGACATGTCATACATCTATATAAATAGATATGTTTAAGATACATATTGTATGAATGTGCATTCAAAATAAAACGACAAAAATCGACAAATATAACGAGTACCAAGCGACCTAATAAACTTTCCATACGTACAAAAGACTCGGTTGTTAAAAGGTCGAACTTTTGCGGAAGTGAGTCGCGAGGCGAACAGCAGCGACACTCATTTCCGGTTTCGTATATTCGCCGTGGTCATTCTTGCGCGCCGGAAATTACAAGGATATTCGATGGCCGACTTGGGATCAACTAGAGCGTGAGAGAGCTGTTGAGATTACATGGGCGTGAAAACAAATTTGTAATCCCTTGTTCCCCACGACATAATAATCGAAAATACAGTATCAAAATTTCGTAAAATATTTCTAATTACGAGAAATTTGATTGTCTTGTAACGTACATACGAAAATATATAATATTATATTGTATCATATCTATCTATAACATTAGATCTATAAAAATAAATCTATCTATAAAAATAAAATGTTATGAAATAATAGAAATCTAATCCGATTAATTTTAGACTTGAATGTATACGTATAATTTTAAAATATTTTAACAAGTAATAAATGAAATCTATAAATATACAATCATGTGAAATATCTTATAAATTTAGCAATATTTCTAGCTTTTACATTTACACTTACGTTGTGTGCGAAAGCTTTCAACGCATGTCGTATCGTGCTACATCAAATGTTGAATATTCTCATTGAAAACACGAAGATATGTCGTCGACAATTTCATGGATACTCGATGTGTACGTGTCATGCTTTTATGTTATCTGTCGACATGTACCTTTGCAACTTCATACAATAGGACAAGAATATATAGAAATTTTTTAAATGTTTGGCCTCTTATGCCTAACAAAATAAAAATATAATATATATTAATTTATATTTAACTATAATAATAATAATAATAATATTTCTAAAAACGCATAGTATTATATTGTCATTTTGGAAAAAACAATAATTATATATTATATATTTTATATATATTTTATTTATATTTTATATATATTTTATATATGTTATATATATTTTATATATATTTATATATATTTTATATATTATATATTTTATTTATATATTTTATATATCTACGAGATTGTTAGAATAATTATAGATTTATGAAATTTTACTGGAGTGATTGATCATTCACAAATGCTATCTATTCTACACGACACCAAGATTCAATTTTGTTGAGCCATTGCTTGTTCGAAGACAACCATCGAAGAGCCGACAGTCCCCGTCTCATATCTCACTCGACGCAAGGCAATCCGTTTCTGTCGGTAGAGCCAGTCTGCCGAAGAGTCTCACCTCGTTTCGCCTCGCTTCGTCTCATCCCCCATACCGATCTCCCAACTGCGTAAACCTTGTTCCGGATCATCGTCGAATTTCTCACACGGCGGATAGCCCCAGGCCGGGCCGGAAATTTGATTTGATGTGGGCGAGGACGGGAATGCGATTTATTGAAAGGTCGTTACGGGCGCACGATATATTCGTTATCCCCCACGGGTGGCAGCAAATATTCCGAAGAGTCGCGAACGAGAGGGCGAGTTTGCTGCCGGTGGTCGAACAGCGACCGCGGTTCACAGTGGTATCATCGAATTAGGTTGCCCGCCGAGCGGCGCTAATGTGAAAATTACGACCGCGGAAAGGCTCGCCGGTTTATAATCGGATCTACGCCGCTGAGCGGAGAAAAGCTGAATATTTGTGCGCGATTCGAGCGAGACGCGAAAGGAGGTTTATCGTCCGTTAGCTTCATTATGGATTTTTCGACGTTGCGTTCTCACTGTATTGTTTATATGATAATGGACAGTAATAATGAAATAAGCGTACAACTTTAAAGGAATCCTTTAATCATGGCCCGTCCAGACTAATATTAGGTCTCCCTACTTCGTAATCATATCAGATGAGTCTCGCATGAGTTTTTCCTTTTCATTAATATTTTCTATAAATATGAAGCAAACTATGTTCGCTTGGTTGCATACCTCCTATAGTATTTTTACTTTGTGGTAAATCATCTTTTTCTAATACGTTATTTTACAATTTTTACTAAAAATAATATTTTTCATATCAAATTTATAATGGCAATTTTATTAGCATTAAATCTCATCTTTATTTGTATTTAATAATAATTTAATTTTCTTATTTATAATTTTTAATACAATTTTCATTTACATATATATTCCTGTACGTTTTTTGAATATGTTTATCGATATTAAATTTTTGTTTTCGTATAATGAATGTATTAACGAAGGTTGGAATATAAATTGATTGTGATTATTATAAATTTACAAAGTACGATTCCATTTATATATTTAATCATAGATATTGTGCGCAAAGTTTGCTAGACAAATATAAATCCCAAAAGATTAAATCGCTGGCGGAAGGATTAGAGGGCACGTCATTAAATTTTGTATTATTCGCTGAGCGGCGAATGGAAGAAAAATGAGATGCACAGAAAGGAGTCGATCTCGAGACTAGCGTAACATCAAAGGTAATGCGGGAGAGAATATTGGATTTCAGAATGTGGATTTTGTCGTTGCATTGCGCCTAGCGAAACGCGTGCAATGCAGGCCGGCGCGCAAAATCAAATATTGTCCATTAAAGGCACAATAAAATATTATTTTGCGCATTTCGCTGTATTGTCTTAAATTTTAATATAGTGGGGCTGTGACCCGCGTTCTGCTCTATATCATGCGAATCGTTAAAGCGAAAAGCACCAAATTGTGTATTGCACAGTGCATTTCGTCTCCGCTGCGCAGAGCAGTAGCAGTGGCGCGAATACAGTCGCAACGTTAAACTAAGCATGAAATTATGACGAAGTGCCGGTGTTATTGCGAAGCACGAGATTTGGGACTGCGGATTAAGTTGCATACTACGTAAGCCGTACTTCAGAGAGGAAGGGATACGTCTATGTTACGCCACGGACACACCGAACATTAAATTCTACTCAGACAATTCGAATAGCTGCGGTGCATTGCTTAAGCCATGCAAAGCTCAGAGGATGAAAATTCAAACAATATTTATCATGGTAGTATCTCATTATTCTCCTTTGACCGAACTTTGTAATTTAATCATATCGTAGGCATTGTGATATTTCTCTGTGAGAAGTAAGGTTGCGAGAGAAGCAATTACGTACCGCAAATTTTTATTATTCTATATAAAGTGACTTTTAATGAATCAATATAAAATTACATATTGTGGAACGTGCATACGTGTGAAAGATGTTACTTCATGTTATAGATTATTTAAAAAAAAGAAATTAGAATCGAGAATTCATTTATTTACTAGCATTATAGTAGTTTGGAGCAAAGACATGGATATTGAACCACGAGAAGAATCTCGTGCGCTATCGCGGCAACCGAGACAAGTCAGGGAGAAACTTCTGACTTCCGCCGAGACGTTATAACTATCGCCAGACGTGGGATTTAGGGAAGGATTAAATCGAGTATAACGCGGCGGGTTATATCGTCGGATACAAACGACGGCGGAATATCAAACTGGAGATAAACTACTACGGCGTGGAGTTAGGCGAGAGACACGGCCAAGTCGCGCGTTGCGCGGGTATCTCAGGTACTTTTCGCAAAATTTCGCGATTACGCTGTTCACGACGGACAGATAATTTAGTCGGTGTCGGCGCCAATGTGGCGAAAACCCCCCACGATGCGTCTTCTCGTTGCCGTCAAATCTGTTTAGCGCGTGTCACGAATCCGAATGGATTCGTCGCCGCGATCTTCCGCTCAGCGGGACATTTTGAATGCCACTTTGTGTACACAACCGTCTCATTTGAGCCGCGTAACTTCCGCATTCAACGCGACGCGAACTTGCCGTGTATCAAAAAACGACGGTAATCCTAACGTCGTTGCTACAAAATATTATCCTTGACGAAAGAAAAATAAAATTCTTTTCGAGCGAAGGATATTTTTCGCGCGAAAAAAACTTGCGAATTTTTGTGTATTTAGTTATGAATATTTTGACGTAAAAAGGGGAGAACTTTGACAGATTCTGAAATCTTAAAATTAAATTTTTGTTGAAATTACCGATAGGAGCATTTATTTTAGCAATTTTCATTTGTCAGCTATTTTTCAATACTTGTTCAAAGTTGATCGATAGCTTCTTATAATATCAATTCGATATCAGTCGAAAAATATTATAATTTGTTGTGACGAAAGCTTAATGCCCCTTGAGTATTAAGTGTTATATAATTGAATTGGACAGCAGTATTATATACCAGAGTATATAGGTATAGTTAAGTATTTACTCTTGATATTATATAGCAAGTCATCTCTCAGAGATCAGCAACGTTCTCAATTAATTCTCGCCAATCCCGATACTGCTGTAAGTGTTTAAGGCGGTTCATAGACTTACATGATACGATTGTTATATCATAATACATGGCTTTGTATAATCGATTTATTCGGTGGAATTAAAATAAAAATAACTAAAAGATTAAATCGCCAAAAAAGCCGGTTCATTATACCGGTAGAATTCGACGAAAAAATTCACCATCTTTACTCCCATCTTCTCTTCTTCCGCAGAGAGGGATAAGAAGGCGGAAAAGAGGAGAATTATACCCTGGTAGAGCTCCGGGGAGGTTATATCGTCACGTAGGATTAAACTTATACGACCAGCCGTTGTCTCGCGGGCGTATTTCAAGTGCCATCGGTGCGTTCTCCTTCCCTGCGATTCTGTTCTTGAAACGTCTGCCGCCACCGCCGCCGAACTTCTCGTCGTCGACGTTTCTCTCGCCGTGCATGCCGCGTTATAAGCGTCGCGCAACGAATGGAGAACGAGAAGAGAGGCGCACACAGATTGCTCCCCGTACCAGATGCGAAGCGAACACGAGGGGGATGGTACGTTCGATGTAATCCCGGGGGGCGCAATCCCGATGGCGCGGCGCGCTGCCGCGAAAATCTGTCAACTCGTGCGTACGCGCGTCAACCTTTCGTCGCGAAACAAAAACTACACGTGACATCGGCGAGATTGGAAAAGGGTAGATATGCGCGCAACAGCAAGAGTCCCCGATGCGAGTCCGGGATATTTTTTCGTACGTATGTCTCGTATCTCATAAGGAATGACGCCGCTGGGAATCGCTCGCGGCATCCCGTGACTTCTCGACCCTCCGGGTCACAGCACACTCGTATATTCTGTCATTTCATAGTCCGCGTGATGATGCGAAACGTGGTCATTTCGCGCAGTGTGCAGATATGTGTGCAGATACGTATGCATGGCGCAACGAGAAAATATTGTTTTTTTCCCTCGCATATACGAGCAGGATGAGTCACGATGTCGCTTGGAATCCTGATTTTCGGAGGTAATTTTTTGAGAGATATTTTGTCGAGATAATCCATTCGTGACGAACCAGATACATAGATCATATTTTGTCAAAAATGAGAGAACACTCGGACGTTTCTATTTTTTCTTCGACATCCTTCAACATACACAACCGAGTGGCTTTACACGGAGTGTTCTATTTATAGCGTAGAGCGAATAATACGAATTTTCGCAACTGTGGATTTACCGGAATTTCGCGAGCTATGCAATTATTGTCGACAATTTCCAATCAAACAAATATCTCAGTATCATAATGAAATCAATAAACGAGAGCATGCGTGCGCTTGTTAAATCTCATCCCGTGCTCTTGAGGCGGCGTATCTTTCAACGAGCATCTCCCACGATCTCCGGGGACGTGAAACGCGAATATCCAGGACATCCTTCGTATATATACGGCGACCTACTATAATGTAGCAATTTCGCATCGTGGTGTCGTCGCACGCGCAATTTTCTCAAAACCGTAAATTCCGACTTAGCTCGTTAGTCCGGCCGTGCACTCCCGTTTATATCGCGACACGGCTCCTACGCTAATACCTTACCGCGTAGCATAAAGCAGCATCCAGCCGGTGGCTCGTTGCGCGCTTACATGAATGGAAAGCGCGATCAGCAACGTTACAGCAAATTTCTATCCTTCCGCGTGAGGGGTTACATCGGGGGTGCAACCGCAAGTGGTTGGTTGTGCGATGCCGCAAGATGCGCGAGATACGCTCGTCGGTGTGCTTAATTAACTCGGATAGCTTATTACCGACACCCCTGCCTCGTTGCTTCGGTCTCTCGCGACATGACGCGTTTGCTTCGCTTATCAAATTATCAACTTCACACACGCGAGAGATATATTGCGTCGTAACAATGAACGGAATTTTGTCGGTTCGGTTAATTCTTTGTTACATTTTATTGTATGTAATTAACGCGTATAATTATTTGACATGTCATATTTAGCAATAAAATTTAAAAATGTGCAGTTATTTATATATGTTATATATACCAAATATTATTGGGTTACGTTTTAAAATTCTATTAAAATATTATTAAAATTTTATACATTTCCTAAATGTAGTGTGTTGAATGACAGTTGAACAGTATACGTTATATATATAAGTAGTTATTTCAATCCTAATTTATATTAATTCCGTTATTCGAGTAATTTTACTTGTCAAAAATCCAACATTTATAAAATAATTCTATAACCCTAAAAAAGAGAAGTGGAAGAATTTAATTGGCAACTTTTATTTAGGAAGGAAATCAAAATTTTATAATGATGAAGAGACATGACATGACATGACTATAGACGTCATATTTTTAGAAAGTTCTATTCATTAAGATAATTTAAATATCGAAGGTAAAGCTGATATCTATCATATATATAAAAAAATTTATAAAATAGATGTAGAATAAACGTCATATTTTCGTAAATTTTTTTGATAAAAATAATAACGAAATAAAAATACGAAAGTCCGGAAAATTTTTTTTTATTTTAGTACTCTTGCGCATCGCTTTCTTTACGCTTTTATTTCGAATTCAATTCTTGTATTATTTTTCTCTCTATATGTGATAAAATGCAAATACAAAAATACTCTGCAAAAGGTGTCACGATAGATATGCCTTTAGTAACGTCTCGTCTTTTTTATGGCGCCATCGTCACGTATGCACCTACTTTACAAGGCATCTTCTTTACAAGGCAGCAACCTCATCGATTACGAAATAAGAGTATACGGAGGCCCTAGACGCGCAACGGCATTCGCGATGAATAACGGCGCGAAAAGAAGGATGGACGGGACGGAAGAAAGACGGAGTACGGAAATTTCGTGCGTTCCTCCTCGTGACGGGACGGGCATTAATACATGCTGCCGTGAATTTACGATGCCGTGGAAAAGCAATATCTGTCGCTCCGGGGCGTGTTGCTGCGTCGGGGGGCCCGGCCAAATGTTCTGACAACCACCTGGCAATCCCTTCGATTATTCGTTCGTTCGCGTCGCAATAGCGTGCACAGACCGGTAGCGCAATCAAAGTCGACCTCGTAAACCCGCTGGTTTTATTCCAAATCCACCGGATTCATCGTACTGCCGTCAATCTCGGACACGTTGCCCGTCACGTCCGCGCAAATTTCGCCCCCGCGCGCTGTGATTGTGGAGCGAAGAAACGAGTTTAATTCGTATAAGCATGTCTAAGTATAATGGCTAAGAACTGAACGAATGCGAATAATTGAGAGACAATTTAAAGTGTAATCCAATATTTTTTATACAGTATGCATCACATGCAACAAAGCAAAATTTCATGATTCGACAATGAAGACAATTGTGGACGACAATATAACGAAATAAATATTTGTGGATGACAATATAACGAAATATAACGAAATGGACATTTGTGGATGATAATATTTTTTCGTTTTTTTTTAAGATGTCAGTATCGGATTTAAAAAAAAAATTATTATTATTTTATAATATAATTTTAACCTGATACATTATAGCTTTTAATACATATATCTCCAAGTCTCGTGTGACATATCAAATACATTTTTCAATGTTAGGTGAAGTTTGTCCGAAACCTACAGTACTATTTTTTACATTTGATTTATATGCATGATATTGCAACAGTCACTTATGTATATTTTTGTGATATTTCAAAACTATCAAGATTACCCGATTTTAGATGCAATGACATGAAAATATTAGATGCTGGAATCGTTAGATATTTCATTTTATTTATTTTCGGATCTCAGTGCATATTCCTGTCAAAGATAGGGGCCATGAATTCTGAAAAATATCTTATACCACCGAAAACGGCTTTTCTAGATTGAGAAATCAAATTTTGTGATCGTGCTACTATAAAATATATACATACATATACATGCTTATTTCTGCAATCTAAATTTATCGATTTCGAATTTATCACAGTCATATTTTTTTACAGCATCATTATTATTACGTTCTACATTTTGCTCGTGATTTACCTTTAATATCAGTTATAAAGATACATCAGTCCGATAATTTTTGCCTCTGAGATTTGTTGCATGCAATTTATCTATTGTGAAAATACTAACACATTTACTAAAAATAAATACATGAATAAACTAGTGTTACTTCTTCAATAATTTATTTTACATTCACTTAATAAGAAATCATAAATCAATATTCTTATTACATCTCGCTTGATGAACGAATTTTTCCGTATTTCTATTTGATAAATAGATAAAGAGAAAGCTGTGTTATGGTCGGAATCGAGAACATAATACAATAAAGAACGGTAGTGTCCTCAAATTCTCAAATTTCTGGCCAATAAATCGAATGATATAAATTTTCCAATTTGTTTCAACTTTATCGTTTTATCTTTCCTAAGCTGCTGTATCTCGTACTTTATAATACTGATAGCTATCTTTTAGTCTTTAATCGTGAAGATTTTCGTAATCTGATAACGAGACGCAAGATCTGCGAATTAAAGCATTGAGTAAAACGATCCGTGAATTGGAAAAGAATCTGTGAATATTTGACATCACTGATAATCGAACCAGAGAGCGAATCTTTTTATAGATCATCAGTTAAAAAGTCACAAAGTTATAAAGAGTTTGTGTAATTGACAAGTCTAATGATCCACGAGCGATATGATTCCTTCTTTTCTTTGTCGACGGAAGAGGAAGATAATATCGAAGATAATCTCGAGATAATATCACTATCATCTAGTTGCTTTTGATCTTCCCTTCTCAATCTTTGATAACATTCTCTTTCTTCTTTCTCCTACTATCTGTTTATCCATCTTTTGCCTTCCTATAGTTGTCTTCTCTTTTCCCTTTCTTTATCAGGAATCCAACTTGATCCCTCACATAGGGGGCATGTCGGTCGATAATGCTGGTAGGAGTCGCAAACTTTGGTACAAGGGAGAAAATGGATGATACCACGATAAATCGTCGTCTTTTTGTACGATCGTCGAGAGACATTCGTTTCGTATCATTTGCAGTAAAAATAAGTTAAGTATCTAGTCGAAAATATATAATATTTATATTAATATGGATTTATATATACTATTATTATTTTTTTAAATATAACATTTTTACACATATAATTATATCCATGTAAATAAATATTATGTTCTTAAATATAATTAATAGAATGTCGGACATATTAGAAATATACTTTTTCATACGTTCTCTGTGCGAGGAGAAAAAGAATTTTCTTCTATAGTTAATAGAAAGATATAGTTTATCCGTAATAATTATTTGATGAATATATTTCTATTAAATATAAGTGAAATTATTTTAGAAAGAATGAACATATACGAGTGTGAAATCGGGTAATTTCTTTTTATTTATAAAAGAGATATGCAGATTTTGATATTAAGCGATTAAATTATGCATATATAATTTTAATAATGAAGATGATCTCGCATTTTGCATATTTTATTATATTTTATTATAATTTAATTAAATTAAATTGCGTATCACATACATAAACTTTCTTGATATTCTCAATACCATAATTGATTCCCCGATTGCACAAAATAATTATTATGTCGAATGATCATTGGACTACATGGAATTTATCGGTCGAGTTAAAAGCGGTTTTTCCTTTCCCCTTCTCTCTCTTTCTCTAATGCACGCATGTTTATCCACCAGTGCTGAATTCTAATAGATAGTAAATAGAACATACACGTGGCGTGAATGCAATCAGGATACGCTATCTCATGCAAAGCCGGTCATCCCTGCCTCCTCCTCTGCTTCCTCCACTTACGTATCCCCTTCTCGTCCCGTTTCCCACCTTCGAGTAGAGGAGCTTTACGCTCGAATTTGAACCCTCGAGAAAATTATAGAGGTGGGTTTGCGGCGGTGCCGGCCAAGCTAATCCCACCGTATAATTAACCACCGGCAACCGTCCGGGTTCTCCCTGCCGCCGCGCTGTACGCCATTACTCATGGCTAAGCTTCCACGAATGTGTGTACACATACGCCATTCTCTCGCGATCCCGCCAATTCCACCCACTCGTGTACGGAAAAACGCAGGGTTACCCCGTCTATATCCGCAAAAAGAAATACGCGCGTCCATGTATTGCGTCGCAACGCGACACGTACCTACTCTCAACCCAGCTGTAGGTGTGTATCGATTCGACGCGGTGGATGCGGTCAGACCGCGGGAATGGTCGGACGATCGTCTTCGGAGCGTGAAGCGTGTCGGAAAACCAAGGGAAGGATCCCTCGACCCCCTCCACGAAATGGCCGAAAAACCTGAGGAGAGCCAGGGCGCACTCTCCGATTGTAATTGAACTGCGGAGCGTAAAGCGAAGCTCTGCAGGGGAAGCCGAATGAAGCGTGACACTACCGTGCCACCGACTATTCTACTTCCTGGTCGGCAAGCTACTTTAAAGCCATGATCAACGGAACACCATAGAAGTAACTGAGACTGCAATCGCGAGTGTAACTTTTACGCGTTTGGATGCTGTATCAAATTTGCTTATGTTCCATCAGAGAAGTAAAGTTTTCAAAGCATAATAAATAGTCGCGTGCATAACCGAGGTATTATCTTGTATTTAAAACTGTTGATAAAAGAGCACATTTTTATAATCATTAGCAATAATTACATAATTGTTTGACATATAAAAGCTTTTAAGTAATCAATCGATGATTAATAACACGCTAAAATGTATAGGTCGCGATTTCAGTAATATAAGTCAACGATATAGTGGTCGCGTCCGGAGTCAAGTCATAAAGCTGAACAATCCGTCACCTACACTATAATATATATTCTATAATATATGTGAAAATATATACAATAAGAACTAGAATAAATTCAATATTTTCAATAAACCAAGTTAATAATTTTTTTACACTCATTAATAAATTTTATTTTCTCTCTATATGAATGATATTCATTGTCAGTCCGAATATTTTTATGGAAATAAAATTATTATTATCGATTCTAAAACTACTGCTCATTCAATCTGGGTTGATACAATATTTATTAAAAATTATAAATAAAAAATTAGCGTTAAATTTCAATTTAATGAAAACGTTGCATTTTACAAAATATACACTTGCATTGCAAACAAGAGTGAACGAGAGGAAATCACTTAATTTTATTTATTATTTACAATGGACAAATTAATGCACCGAAGTGTACGTTGCATAAGGCACGACGACACTTCGCTACAAAGCGCGTCAAATGTTTAAATGAAATATCGACGAAGCGGTATCATTTACCTATCGCTTTCATTGTCCCAGTGTTTTACGAGACCTATATTGCCAGCGGACTATCCGGAATCGTTTCATGAAAGCACCGGAGTAGTTACCATATCGTTGCTGTTATCGGCTGTTACGACTGCACTGGCGTGAGGCCACTCACGTTATTATCGTGTTTAAACGGGCGGAAAGGAGAAAAAGAAAGAAAGAGAGAAAGAGAGAAAGCTCGTCGTTAAGGTCGACGGAGTCGTCGCCTCAGGCATTATTAAATTACTCGCTGACTTTCCATACCGGTGATGGCATGATATATTTTCTCTATCTCTCTCTCTAGGTACTCGTGGTAATATGGTTATCTATTCGTAACAATGTGATATTTGCTCGCGATTTAGAGCTCGCAAGTGCATGAGCGAAACGTTTTCCTATGTCAATGATTCTCAAGTCGTGCTTTGTTAATCTGAAGCTCAAAAGAAATCTGGGACTGAAAAACTTTGATAACCCTCTTGCTCTACTTTCCTTCGTACGCGCGATAAGTTTTAATTACAAGGCATTCGCTATTGAATGATATTTCGAGACCGCAACAAATGCACTGCCACGAGCGAGATATGATCTATGAATAAATAAAGTTGAACGTAGTGATATCATTCGGTATGCGAGATTCTTTTTTACAACCCATTTTTTATAGCCGTGTTACATCGCTCTAGAAAATTGCATACTGAAGTTTCATGTTGGTATACGTTATGAGCGTATGTGCTTTCTCTCGATTTTATATTCTTTGACTCGTGTTTATCATGCACACGACCCCACCTCTCTGCTTCTTTTTTAATATAACGGACTTATATTTTATCGCTTTTATGTAGATAAGAAAGACACTGATTGCAAAAGTCACAAGTTAAATTATATTTTACGATAGTAACAGTAAATAAGAGCGTATCGTAATAATAGTGTAAGGCAACGTAGATAAGGAAATGTGATGTCAAAATTTAATGGAGATTGAATCCATAAAAGAGTAGTCGAGTAAAAGTAGCCAAATCTAATTCCGTTTTTATTTTTATTAATTACGCGATTTGTAGATTTTGACTTGATTCGATTCTGTGGGATAGCTTCAGATTTTTATGAACATATAGAGATATTTATTTACACGAGATAAAGCCGCATCGTTTGGCGATATTTTCTCGCTTTGTGTTTGCCGAACGGCAATACCTTATGAACTACACGTCTAACGGATGCAATCAAGGTACACGGCGGCTCTAATGCAGCAGCAAATGAAGTTCGTGATTTCGCTGAGTCGATTCGCCACGGACGCGAAAATAATACAGCCGCGCAATAAAAGAAACTTTGAAGAAACGTCGTCATTACGTTGGCCATCGCGAGGAAGAAATACCTTAGCAACAAGCGATCGATCGAAGTTATCGCGCGTTTACAACCGGTTTCTGCACTAACGACGCGGTCGTTATCTCAAAGGAGTTTTTTTTTCTAATGGAAAAAGAGCAACCCCTTTAGCGAGATCACACTGGGGTTGAGCGATGCAGCTTAAGCGATCTCGGTAATGGATGGTGGAAAATAGTTTTCGTTATCGTTGCCATGACGGATGGTCTCCGTATCGGGTAAACCATGTTTCGCCTGTATAACCCGTGCCGGCTATTGCCGATTCCTTAAGCTGTCCTCGGGAAAGCGCCCGCTCTCATATCGCGACGCTAAATCTCCGCCGACGAGAAAGGTTAAAGCGTAGCGACGTCGACGTCGACGTCGACCCGATGTAGAGCTTTCTTCCGTGGAAAATGTAAGGGTGAAAGATCAAGGGTCGGCGTCGCGCGCGACTAAGAAAGTAAATTACTGTGCTTATGAATTTTTTATGGGCTGTCGCAAGGCCCGTCATCATCGTCGACAAATTCTCGAGCGGCCCCTCGTTTAATGAAGCCGATTAAAAGTCGGATATCAAACGCGCGCTCGATCGTCCGACGAATAAATACATAATGCATATAATCGCGCGCTCCCTTCGCTGACGAAAAGTAACCAATCTCCCGACGTAGTCGTGATATTTCTTCGACGGCGGAGACACACCGTCATCTCAAAATGAAAATCTCATTTACCTCGCGCTATCTCCCGCGACGACGAAGTGTTACCGAAGCGATTACAGGACGCCCGTAACGCACGGCCGACGAAATGACTTTTTCTTCACGTTTCCGCAACGTAAAAGATGAGATGGCGCGTCCGCGTGGAACAGGATGGTAATAAGGTGATAAAGCGTTTAGCGTAGCTAAACCAAGTCGCATAGCCTATGGAACGAGTGTGAAAGGATCGATGTCGTTTCGCGTGTTAAACTGCCGTGGCATTAAGTCATCCGCTCGCGGTCTTTATTCACGGCGAACTGTCGTCTTAAATATGAAACGGTCGCGAGTCGCCAATCCGTTACGATCGCTCGAAGCGAAGAATTTACGGTGGAAAGATACGTGAGCGGAAAAGTTATTTCATCGCTAACGTAAGCAGCTCGCAAAGATTCCAATTTTTTTCCATTAATTTATATCGAGTATAAATATTACTGAAAAAATGCATTTGATCAAAGAGAGATCAAAGAGATATTTCTAATTCATCGTATTTGATTTCAATACGATAAATGTCAAACGAGCGCTTAAGAATTTAGGAAAAAGCGATAAATGCATTATTTTTTATAGGAAGATATGATGCAACGTGTTATGTCAATTTGTTAAATATACATATATACATTGTAAAACTATCTCTCGCTACATCTATTCGAGATATTCGGCAATTGTATAAACGTCTAATCTGTCTTTACACTGTCTGCAGTATATGCAATATATATCATGTAGATTAGCGTCTCAAATAGGTACGTGATTAATAGTCATTAGTAGTTAAACCTAGAGAATGACAGATTGCGATCACATATTATTCACGTTGGTATAACAAGAAGTGTTAATCATTTAATGATATTAAGCACAAATTTATCTCTTTCTTGATTACATATTATATATCTAGGTCACATATATAATTCGATAATCTAAATGATGAAAATTCTGCATTTATATGAGCGCTTCTACGTCGCATGATAACATTCAATTCGTCTCCGAGTTAATTCGAATAAAGGCTGAATAGTATTCTCGAATCTAATAGTCACTTGCGAACAATAGAATTTCCAGGGCGCTGCGAATCGTCGCTCGACGCGGATTAATCTTGGGAGCTAATAGTTATTGTGTTCGCGTTTCATAACGAATTATGCACTTACATAAATGCAAATTGTGCGCGCGCATACGTCGCCGAGTATGTAAATTCTTGCCCACGGATGTTCTAACTTGTGGTCTGGCAATAATCATGCTATGGCATCTGTATGTAGTTGATATTTGCAGGAAAGAGAGAGAGAGAGAGAGAGAGAGGGCGAAATGCAATTTCAGACATACTGTTTGTACAAGGAACATAACAAGCGCAATATTTTTATTATTATACGAACGGATAACATATTTAACACATTTTTTGACAAGAACATTTTTTTGCTTCAATTTAACATTTGTGAATCAATTATTCTACGTTAAAAAAATGACAGATCTGTAAGCGAAAAAGTGATAATTCAGTATTTTTTATTCTGTTTACATTAATATATCAATAAATATTAATATATATTAATAATAATTATAAATTTGATAAACTTTAATTTTAATATTTATCTAAATATTTATCTACACACATGGTAATTAGCAAGATGCAATTTTCACAGATTGTTTCGAGGCAAAGTAAAAGCTAGCTAATTTAATGATTAAGGCACGGAAGTTTTTAAAGTTTCACGATGAATTTTTCTAAGTAGGTAGTGCTGTGAGACGCGTTGAAGCGATCTATGAAAATTGCGAAAATTGTTTTCACGCGCATCGTTGCTTGAAAAAAGCTAAGCAAAACCTCTCCTCTGTTCCTTTATTATTTATTTTGTCAAGCAAGTGGCTCATCTCGTCCTGTCCATGTGAAAACTTATCGTAAAATCTCATGAACTTTTACGCTTAATTTATAACTATTTGATCGCAAGCCATTCGCATCGTAAACGTTATAAGAAATATATTTTCAAATGTGTGAAAGAGCTTTTGGATACAATTTCACATATTCCTGATATCGCTATTTTGTCACGTGCTTTACAGAAGACCTTATCTCGCGTAAAGAGCTCTTTCGCTACATGGGGAGTGTTTTTTACGCGACAATAGGCGGTCTGAAAGCGGAGATACTACGACATAACGGCACGACAACGGTAACGGGGTAGACAACGCGCTCTCACTTGAAAAATCTTACTCCTCGTGCACGCGCTCTCGAGTGCTCAAAGACTTTGAAGAGACGGCCAAGTGTAACTGTCGTTTAGCCTCCTGTATTGTATCTCACGCACCTTTCTTGCATCCTAATGAGGACTTTAGACGGGACGTTGACTTGCCTCTCTCTCCCTCTCTTTTTTCTCTCTCTCTCTCTCTCTTTCGTTCTCTCTCTTTTTCTCTTCGACGTGTAAAATTGCTGCGACTGACTACTACTACTTTTACTGCAACATAAAGCGTATGTTTTCTAGGGAAAATGAGAACGTTTAAAAGGATTTTATGCCGGGAATAACGGCGGAAATTCAGCAGATTTGGATTTACGTGGATAGAGCGCACGATTACGCGAGGAAACGTTCTTTTAGTGGCAACATGAATTTTTATTCCTCAAAAGTCGTTGCACTTATGCTAATGAACACGCAGACATAGGAAATTATGAATAGCGATTGTATATACGTACATTATGACATTTTTTATAGTACGAATATTGATAAAAATCAAAATTGAAAAGATCAATAATAAAATGCGTAAAAATGAAGAAGTAGATTTACTTGTAACCAACTCTTAAATCTTTGTGCTATATTTTCACAATGTATTTTTTACCTAGTCATTATTTTCAATACCTCATATGTCTTGCTATAACGCGCACTTGTTAATTTCTCTTTGTATTCTTCGCAATAAATGGCAAATGGCGATATTTTGGTGGACACGCTAAGCTTGAAACAATCGTATAGAACAGCCATATTTATCCAAGGCAACGAATGACCACGGGCCCCATTTGCAGATCGTAAAGATAATAGAGACGCATAGTCGTAGCCATTCTGTGTCATCAATAATCCAACACCGTAACGCGGCCTGCAATTTGCAGGACATTAGCATCGTGGTCAGATTTCGGTGTTCTGTGCCACGAATGATGACTGATTTCGTTAATGTACCGAGTACACGTGCGTGGTTTTCATATCCTATTACGAGATGATCAAGAGATAAGACTACGAATAATACGATTTCATGATCTAAATCAGCTTTCAACCATAAAGATAGTAGACTTTCAACATAAAGATAGTAGATAAATGAGTTTTGCACAGAATTATTTTTGTCTTATTAATTCGGAATTAGTCACGTGAAAAATCCAAAAAAAGTTGAAACTTTGCAACTTCAAAATTATAATCAATCATGTATTTTTATCTGTTCTTCAATAGAGAGATTTTTATTCTTTAATATACTTCTCAAACAAAAACTTGAATCGTAAATCATATTTTGTCTATATAATATTCTATATATTTTTAAAACAAGATTAAAAATGACTAGAAATTGAGTTTGAAAAGTATTTATTATATTTATCATGACGTGTATTTTTGATCTTTACAATATTGCGAATTTTTAACATAATTTCTAAATATGAGTTTTTAAAAAGCCTCAGTTATATCACAGAAACATTACCTGCCAATTCTACAGTAAATTATAAATTATTTGATTCGTATTTTTATTATATATTCGTAAGCATCATCTGTTACGTAATTAGACATGGTAATTAATCATAAGAGCCTGCTCAAAATTCTGCTATGGCGAAGCATTGCGGGGGTATTATAGTTAGATTCACACTCAATTAACACACTTGCGCTTCTCGGCGTTGCGCGCGACTCCGCGACGGTGCGACATTATGGATTTTATCGCGACGGCCGCTAATTGCTACTGAAATTTATCTGGCGCCTCCATATTCTACGCGATATTACTACGGCACTGCAGTCGTACACGAGATCATAACTTACCGTCCTAAATCAACACGCTGTTCTCCGCGGCGCTAAAACACGAGAGTGGTATCTCGTTTGATTTTGCTACGTAATTCGTCTCGAGCAACTCGCTAAATCAAGTACATTTGTCTAAACTTTTTTCTCTTCCTATGCAAACTTCCAGACCATCGTCGACCAGAAGATTCACGATACGAACGAATCACGATTATGAGAAAAAATATGTATAATGGCAATATTAATCTTTCTTCTGGCCTTAAATTTATTATTATTATAGTTGATATTCCTCATGAATGGACGATAACTTTCGCAATATCAAATTATTCGCACAATTTATACAAGTATACACTTTTTTTACTTTTTTCTTAATTTTCATTATTTGCCAGCTGATAGCTGTGTGACATTGTGATAAAAATGCTGATGCGATGGAGGAAAGAGAAAAAAAGAGAGGCTCTCACACAGCACGTCAATTTAGATAATAGAGGTAAAAGCTGAAAGAGATGTAAAGGATATATGCGATAACATGGGGCATGTACAGGAAATTGTATCCTATATGTAAAGGAAATAGTGCGATAAAGACAGAAGAAAGAAGAAAAAGAGTGGCTGCGTAAAAGGAAGAAAATGAGAAAGGGAGTTAGGGGATGCTGAAATACTAAGAACAAAAATCGATATGTTAAATGAAAGAGAAAGAAAAATAGAAAGAAAATTTAAAAAAAGACGAGAAAGGTAAAGGAACAATATGGAGGCGAATGAGAGAGAATAAAAACTAGGAAGATCTCGATGGAATAGAAATGGAAGAAAAGGGGGAAGAAACGCGGATGGCTGAGAATGGATTAGCTGAAACTATCTGATATAAGAAAAGGGCGATTTGGACGGAGATTTAGCGAAAGAGTAGGCCGCCGATATTCACGCACACAGATTAAGCATCTTAATCACATACGAACAAAACTACAAATTGCGCACTCGAGCGAAATGAAAACGGCACCGAATACTCGTGTATAAGAGAAGGTGCGACACGTTTAAAACAAAAAGTTCAACGGACTTGAAACACAAGCGAGGGAAAGACGGGAATTCGTGGAGGGATGGATGAACAGTTAGAGAGAAAGGGTCGACGAAAAAGTCAAGAGCAAAGGACACGAGAAACGTGCTCGGTGAATTGGGGACGCTTTGCGCGAGTGAAATGGTGTAAGTTACGTTACACAGCTTAGCAAGAATACAGATGAATCCCGTCTTTTTTCTTTTTTATCAACGACGTAACACATTGCCGTTTTAATCTCAGTTCTGTAGTTTTAACGGTAGCATACGCGCTATGATTAAAAACGAGCTTGTTTCGAAACTATGCGATTACATTAGCAATAAAATTTTCTATCCCGGAAACTTCGTTTCCTCTGCATGCGCGAGCTTTTATTGCTTCAATCGTATTTTAGCATTGTAATTTAAAAGTTGATATTTATTAAACTTGCAGGAATGTTAAGTATTATTTTAGTAAAATATGAAAGAGAGTTACAAGTAATTTTTGTGTAATTTCCTCCTTTTTTCATGTAAAATATTACTTCTGGACTTGTGTTTAGTTGCAAGCTCCCATAAATTTATGAATTGAATAGGAGATAATTTTAAGTAACTGGTATAAGTAAATATATTTGACTGACAAGTAAATTAATTTATTTTAGCATAATGATTTTTGTGTTATCCTCATTGTATAATATAATAGGCTGTAATTTTATCTTTATTACAATTTTATCTTTTATTAATATCTTGCTTGATGATATACTACTCATTGTTAGCGTTGATGATCATCTCGCCAACGAATATTCCTATTTATAAAGATGTCACTTCTCTCACGAGAAACGTAACATTCAGTATAATGCGAAAAATTTATTCTCATAATACAGTTTCATTCATTCGAAACAACGAAATCGTTTCACCGTTTATTCTCTCGAGACATATTAAAAATAATAGTTGCAGATATGTTGTAATGTTTTGAGTTTGATCTCTATATAATAACATTGTGAGAAAAAATCAATTTAATCAGTTATATCTGATGCGATATAAAAATATCAATATTAAAATTATAAAATTTCGATAATTACAAACTCTAGGAAAACAAAATAATGCAACAAACGATGTGATATTTTGATATTTTGCTATTTATTGAGAATTAAAGTCAACATAAATTCAATAAGATTTTAAATATTATACGAACATAAAATTAATCATTTTAAAATTTATTACAATTTGATTATGCGACAATTAATGCAAAATATATTTTTTATGTATATGTATAGTGTATTCGTGTTTTATATATAATTTCTTAAATTACTTTTATTTGTTTACTTTTTTCTATATCGAATTAAAAATATCACCAATTTTGTTTTATTAAAATTATATTTATTATTTTAGTTCTTATTTTTAGCGAGCATTTTTTTTGCATCTTATGTTTCGTTTTGCCGCGCGACACAATGGAACAAGCGATAAATAATGCTAATTATAAAGAATTACTTACAACGCTTTAAATCATCAAAATTTCAGGCTTGTCAGTCGCGAAATATGCGATAAAGAAAATGGCCGTTTATTCTCACAAAGCGTCATTGCAAGAGTACTCACTGCGAAATCACGTATCATCCCACACATCTTTTTGTCTCTCACTGAAATTAAAATCCTTTGTGCTTTGTCCATAAAAGTGTTTGACACGTTTCTTTGTTCCCCGCTTCATTTTTTGCAACTTGTTTCTCCGGGCAAAAGATAGACGCCAACTTCGAATAAGCCGACGAATAATTTTCTTCAACGCATATCGGATCAAATTAGTCTTGAGGATGAAATGTGGGGGTAGACATAGTGGGGTAGAGGATCTGCGCCACCCTAACGAGACTCTAATCTTCTTCCCTTCGTGGAAGCTTAGGGCAGCTCGCTCAAACTTTCGCTTCGTGCACCGGGTAATTAAAATGTTAATCGAGGAATTAGCCAGTTAAGTAGAAGGTTCGTTCCGAGGTATACTTTGGTTTCGCCTGCACGTCGTCTGTCTTGATTAACGGAGCTCGAAAGTCGAACTTCGATCGGGTTTAATGTTAACGAAGCATGAAGAGAGCTAGTAAGAATCTTATCTCATCAATGGCAGATCTTAGTGCGATTATGCAAAGATAATAATTATCTCCTTTAAGCTATATACAACAAAATGTAATGTAATATCATGATAGATTAAATATATTAAAGAAAAAGAGAAGAAGAAATTGGGTTACACTTTATTATTATTAAAATTTATATTTTATATTATTGGAAATTTTTATATATGAGATTGCGAGAATAGTGTTATATATTTTTTGCATTGTACATTACAACCTAAGGATTGGAAGTGTGCGTTTACGAAATTATGAGATGCGTAAAAAATATCAGAAATAATGTATGGTTGAGAATGGAATACACTCTCCTTCCCGCCTTACACGATTTTATCTAAACTTCTGCGCATCACGTGCTGCGAACGTAATTTCTCGGTCATCTACGAGAGCGGTTTCTCGTTTGGGATTCCTATTTCGGAAATTAGTTGGAAAATTAGTTTTGGCCACCAGTTTACCACGAACTTTTGAAATTGCTAGGTTGGACTGGGGCACGACCAGGAACACAGTTTTCTGTCGTCGACGAGTCACCTCGTACATTGTCGAGTTCTAATGTTATTACAGTTCATTCCGGGTGGCATTTCAACGTCGGTCAGCGAAATGTCGCGAAATTGTTACCTTCCGTTACAACCATCTAAAGGACTATCTTTCATTTTTGTTGCAGATTGGATGACGAGAAACTGGATCTCATTAACGTAAGTAATTTCTATATGACAAGGCATTATCTTCTACAACTTTAATTAAATGTCTTGCTTGTGAGATAACAATGTTACAAAAAAGTTACAGATTAAAAATTATATTTGTCCAGAATCTGAGAAAATCTCTAAAATTAAAAAATATAAAATTGAAAAATAATGATGATACAAAAAGTAGTAACAAATAAAAGCAAAAGCAAGAAAGAGATATTATTAATAAATTATTATGTGATTTAATTTTTATAGTAATTCTTTTAAGAAAATTTTAAAAGAAATTTAAATTTTTAATTTAAAAGGAACAATAATATATTAGAATTTAATGAGAAAATATTTAATTATAAATATTTTTTATCATCATTTATTTAATTTATATATATATATATATATATATATATATATATATATAAGGAAATATATAAGATATATAAATAATTTCGTAACAATGAGTTGTACTGTGCAAATCTATGTAATCATTTTAAAGTTTAGTTCTCTTTATAAAGGAATAATTAAAAGCCCCGTGAGATATTAGTCCTCTGTAATCGCGAAAGCCTCCGTACGATTTCGTCGACGTTGATCAATGTCGATATACGAGGACGGGTAGTGGATGGAAATGGACCATGGTAGAACCATATCAAACGTTACCGGCGTCATGGCGGCCTAATGCACCGCATCGCGAGCGTAACTGTATGCGCCAAATAACCGGAAATTACTGAACGCATTTCAATCAGAACCGTCCAGCAACGTCCGTCGCATAGGCCATCGTTTGTTCCGCATAAATAGACACCTAGCTTGTATGATAATCTCCCAAATCGAACCGGGAAATCTCGGGGAATTGCCGGTTTCTCTCTAGAAGACCGCTTTTCCAGTGAAGCTACAGTGAATGATTTCCATATTCGATGAAAGGAACACTTTCATATATCGTATGATTATATATATACATATATATCGTAATATATGAGAATCAATAGTAGGTATTTGTTCATAAATTCGGCACCGACTTTCTCTCTCCTTTATGGAAAATTTACAAATTTATAACATAATATCAATGTTCTTGAATATCTAATGATTAAGGAATATTTAGTGAATGAAAATTGAACATCTTTTTCGAGGATGTAATAGATTATAATTTAAATAGATTCTAATATTTTATTTCTTAGTATAATATTAACTTGTTTAAATAATCATTAAGATTACAATAGATATTTATATATAAAGTTGAGAGAGAGAGAGAGAGAGAGAGAGAGAGAGAAAGAAAGAGAACGTCTAAAAATTATCATCAATCTCTATCGGTCTCCAATTAAATTTTCGCTAAAAAAAGTCGGACACGAGGTAAACCGCTGAGGGCATTGCGGTGTACAGATTTGAGGTATTACTGGGCATTGCTTGGGCATTACTTGGGCATTATTAGGTTTTATTGAAGTATTAATGCGTATTATGGACGTTATTAAAGTATTATTAAGTCTTTTTTTCCAAATAATAATTTTAAATTTATTAAAATTTAAATGATTAAATTTTAAAAATTTAGCAGTAATGCCCAGGAATTGGGCATTAGTAGGCATTAGTGTACATAATTTTGATCAGCGGTTTACCTCTCGGTCGGACACAAACACAAAGTATTTCAATTTCTTGTAAAAAATTCTGCTATTAACTTTTACATTTTATAATCAACATGTAATGTGTTTGGTATTTGTCTACATTTGCATGAATATTTAAGCGGCAAAATATTCCCGGTTTTCGCAGTTATATGAGAAGCGAGATAATAATGATATTTTGAGATTTGTCTTCTGTAACAATATACAAAATGGAGTGTAAATTGCAATGAAAAAGAAACCAATTTATACAATGAAAACTAATTTCATATACGATAGCCATCATCCTGAATATTGAAAACGATTTTGCTGCGTGTATCCTACATCGTATTACATGCAGTTCCACTACGAAATTGCACACTTAAATTAGATAGAATGGAATATCGTGCAGTAATACCGCAAATTTATCTCCATTGTGCATCGTTGTATTTATCAACATGTTCCAATTGCGCTAGTTACAATACTTCACGCGTTATGCAGCAAAACAACCGTCTTTGAGTTTGGTGAAGCCACCTACCTATTTACCCATGCACGGTAATTGCGCTTCGCTTGAGATAGGGGTGCAGCTCATTAAGTCTACCCTGCGGTCAAATGTTTCAACGAACTACGTTGAGGCATCGTATATAGCCTTCTAGTATAAATATGTGCAAACACTATTTTCTCTCTCTCTCTCTCTCTCTCTCCCGCAATAAATTAAATGTCTCAAAAATATACGTCTTAATATTTCGTTTAATTTTACCAAAAATTTTGTGATATTTAATAAGATAAAAAAATATATTTTTTTTATTATACTTTTTTGTTTTATCTTATGTAACGCATTAAGAAAACTGACATAAGTTATTTCACTATTTTTGATAATTATTAACTTGAATATATAAATGTTAACTATATACAAATATAATTTGTAAATTGAAAAATTTAAAAAAGAGACAAAGAAATTCTTAAGAAATTCATTATTTTTTTTCAATGTCTTATATAAATGATAGAATCGATGATAAGAAAAACGACTGAAAAAGTACATATTTTGCAATCACTGTGGATGCCAAACCACAGAAAAATCTTTGCTTTTCTTTTTTCTTTTCTGTGATATCAGTATTGAGCATGTGCACTGGCAATCTCAAGAGAGTGCCTTTACTCCACAATCTTCCGCTTGCGTTTCATTGCCGCGTGGGCTACTCTCCTCTCGCTTGTCGAACTGCTCTCTTGATTTTTCTCGGCCACTTGTTTTCATCGCACTCTTTTCTCGGACACTATCTCCCGAGGGTGCTTCTCGCTCTGCGGAAACCTTACTACCTTGATCAGCAGACATACGTTCTTCAACAGTCGAAGTGAATTCTCGAGCAATTCAATGACTTGTGAGCCAAAAAAATCAACAATAGCAGATTTATAATGCATTAACAATTATCTCAAAATTTTAAAATAATCACCATATAATTATCGTTTAATTTACTTCTGTTTATTTTAGACTCCTGTATGTTTTTGAAAAATTTATAGTTATAACGATTTTACCAAAATTTTAAATAACTAATGTACTCTATTTTTATTATTAAAAATGTATGAAATGCATTTTTCCATTGAGATGCCGTGTAACACAAGTCCTTCCATTTGCATATTATTTTACAATGTATGCGATGATAATCTCAGGGGAATGTCCACCCTACAATCTTTCGTATATGTATGTCATATTATCGCAGAATGACATTCGTGATTGTTCTCGTGGAAAAAGAAATTATTCTTTTTTATTCTGATTTTTCTCGTATAGCATTTTTCATGGATGATTCTTAGTCTAATCCTCGCCTTTGTGTTTAGTGTATATGAGGGAATAGACACATTGATGATAAAAGTTTATTCTATTAAGTCACATATTAGCAAAACTGTTATTCTTTACTTGCTGTACACAATTTTATAAATGTAAAAGTAAGTAACATCTATTTTTATTTCATTAATTGCGCTTTAAATATAGTAAATTTTTGTTAAACATAGTAAATTTTTCATATTTTTTTCTCATGTACAATTGCAGAATATTTAAAATTAAAAAAATTTTGTTACAGAAAAAAAGAAAATCTTACTAAATTGCAAACTACAGTTTATATTTTAGGAAATAAATAGTATTATATAATTTCATGTTTATACATAATTTCTTTTTTCATCATAAATAATGACACATTAAACACAGAGGATAATGAGATATTCTAGTATTTATGATTGTAATTATATAATTTGAAGAAATTTTTACGAAACTTATATTCTGAACTTATAACGAAAGCTATATCTCTATATTTTGAGTATTTATAATGATATTTCTAAAATTATAATATTTGATTAATCTTTATAATTATAAAGACTCTCTCTCTCTCTTACGCGCTTTATAAGTTATTATATAATTTAGAATTATATCGATTATGTATATGTGCGAATATATATTACTTTTCTTAATTAATCTTTTTCAATTAATATACTCATAACAACACTTCTCACGTCGCTATTATTATTGGTGACAATTTGCGAAATAGTTCCCATGAATAGAAACTTGTTAATGAGTTTAGCTCTTAGATATGATTCGCCTGAGGTAATATAAATTAAAGCATTGTATTACGTTATTTATTTGAGGATGAATGGAAAGCAGACAATCCATTTATAATCATTATCTGGCACCAGAGAGGCGCACTGATAGGAGGGGCTTGTCTTTACAGAACATTCAATAGCGAATTTTACAATGGTAAGATTCAGCATAACGATTGCCTCTCGTGCGAAGAATTCGATCACGGAAACTTTTCTGAGGGTATGCGCACAAAGAAGGCGTGTTCCATACTTTCTTCATGGGACGTCTTTTTTTCTTGGAAAGTAGAAAAAAAGAAAGTTCTGCTCAACGAGAATCTTTACCCTCGACTCGTGAGACAATGGAACAGTTCTTTCTTTTGCGTCAAGATCGATGAACATTATGAAGAAAGATGGCGCAATCATCTTGTCGCCTGTCCTATTATATATGTTTCGTCGTGATGTAAGTTTTTCTAAAGAAATATACTTACACAAAGATATACCTTTATCGTAAGTTTTTTTCGTTTCAACAAAATTCAATAAATAAGTTCAACATTATAGAATAAATAATTTTCAGACATGGCATAGATAGATAGATATTACGTTGTTACATTACATTTACATATATAATCTAGTATAAATAAATTATCTATACAAATATACTAATTTTTAATATCAAAAATATATGAGAATATATATTGATTGATTTTTCTACATAAATTCTCTGAATATGAATTTTTAATAAATCTTGCGTAAAAAAATAAAAAAATGTATATGATCAAATCTTGTCATAACATAAATAAACGATATATATATATATATATATATATATTTTTTTTTATTATATATATATATATATATATATATATAATAAAAATGTTATATCAATATATTCATAAATATCTTTGTAGGACTGCACGGTTATAAGCACAACATTTATAATTTATGCATTAATAGATATTCTATCTATGCATTGGTAGAATATTATATTCTATATTATATATAGAAGGTTATATTGGTAGATATTCTCGAATTCAATTCGATTTAGAATGGACCAGAAAACTCCCTAACTCTGGGGGTTGCTGATGGAAAAGGGGTATTTAACGCGCCAACTCGACGAACTTTCTAACAGTGCCGTTTAAATTAATTCCTCCGTCGCGTTAAATATCCGCCTACTTCTGGCTACTGCACCTGTGTACTTCTACGCCTATTGCTCCGCAATCGTTGTCGTACACACACCAAAACGACAAAACAACGTGTTGGAAACAGTTGTCAGGTACAGTCAGGTACAAGCAGGTACAGTCAGGTATAGTTAGAGATAATCGATAGATATCACTGTGCTCTCTCTCTCTCTCTCTCTCTCTCTCTCTCTCTCTCTCTCTCTCTCATTCTCTTCTTTTCTTTTTTTTCTCGAGTTTGACTCTGACATTAATATCGCGAATTATAACAGATACATAACACAAACAGATTTCGCGAGTGTGAGAGTGAAAACTGATTCAAACGATTCATTAGCGCAAGAGTTATATTAATTTTCACTGACAGATGAATATTCATATTCCTTCTATTTCACGGTTAGCATTATTGTTTTTTTATTGTTTGTTACACTTGCTTAATACAATATTTTGATATTACAGTTTTGATATTACAATATTTTGATATTACAGTTAATCGCATTATGTCGCATTACAATGTGGCTTATGACGTAAACTATTATATTTCTATATCGAATATTCTGCTGTTTTCCTAAACGATTTATTATGCTTTCATATTTCGGTGCAAATTCGGTGGCAAATAACTACTACGTTAACAAGACAATAGTTCGGTTATCCAATATTGGGAAAATAAATAAATTTGTGACTTTAATAATTTACAAGGATTGTTACTTCTCATAAATTGTTTATCAATATAATTTTTAAATTAAATCCTAAATTATGTTTCATATATACATATCCGATAAATGCATATACCATTTTGTAGAAATATTATCACATATTCGCATTATTAAACGAAATGATTTTTGCTTTAACAATTTGTTATAATTCCTTATTGTGTATTCAGGTATATCCACGAAATATTTGTTGTGAGTGTTATAAAATTGATATTTTTATATATTGCAATTGGTAAACCCATTTTATCTTTTAGCGTTTCTCGAATCGATTGGAAATAGATTCGCAGAATTAAGCCACACATGCACGAATTCGACACTAAATTTAACAGAAAAATTGTGTTGTACATCTGCGGCCTGTGTACGATTCTACAAAATTGTATTTCCATTTCTCGGTTTATTATATATATAGTATATATCTTTCATGAGATAAAAGTGCAGTGTTAAATTAATTCATATTTTCGTTATATTTTTCAATAAGATATATTAAATTACCATTTTTAAAAATCTTGATTAAATAAATTTTTTCATTTCTCTGTTATATTTGTATTTATATATATATTTCTTTTATTTATTGAAAAAATAGTTGATTTTACATGCACTCTATAAAATATCAAAGCTATATTATGAGACATTTTTACGAGAAGAAGCAATTTTTTCACGAAACACTGCAACTGATATATTTCCATAGGGTTGCGATTTATAGCTGACAATAGTGAGTTTTGGATTTTGGCCAAACGGAAACGGAAACGTGTAAACAAATTGAAGCATTTGCAAGCAGGTGTATCGATTCGTCATACACTATCGAGACATATGTCATGCAACATTTTATTTCATACATACATACATACATATATATGCATATATATATATATATATATATATATATATATATACATATTGTATATATATTACGAGCATGAATTTCGTGCACAGTTGATATTCCAACAAACTATAATAAATCCAGCGTAGATTATTTCTTTTCTCATATTTATCACTATTTCAACGCAAACATCAGCTACGGAATTAATTGAAGTTCTTTTATAGTCTGCTATCCGCGGCATTTAATAGACGACAGACGCAACGAAGAATGAGGACTAATTATACTGATGCGGGAAACTGGATTTTTATTCACCTCCCACATCGCTAGCGATAACTGAATTCAAACTGGGAGTTTCGACAGCGAATGTGGGCGCCTTTTTGCCTATATAATCGCAGCAGCGATATCTCGGTGTGACGGCAGATAGATTAAGCCGCAACAAGGCAAAATTAAATATTAATTTGCAACCGGGACGAATCCGCGAATATGTTACGCACGTGCTCGGCGTGCAGGCGTATCGCATATAATATACCCGCATTCACAAATCCCCGATAGTATAGTATCGCGAAAAGTACATACCTCTTTTTACTTTCATTCCTGTCCTGTTGATTTTATTTGCGAGAATACGCGTAACGAATGAAATAACACGAGCGAAACGTGCGCTCCCGCTCGCGCACTGGTCTCTGATCAATGGAAATAATTATTGCCGGATAAAAACAGTAACTTGACGATCCGATCCATTGTATAAATTATCCGGGTTTACGAAAACTCGCCAACAAATTTATTCCAAAATAAATTTTGCGAATTGCCTGATGCGTTAGTGCGATTGCAACTGCATGTTTGCAATTTGCTGATGGGCAAACGAATATATAAAGTACATAATGGCCCCGTTTAAACAGGACAGGAATGAAAATCAAGGTATATCCGACCTCTTCATTGCTCATGCATATATCTTGTCGTATTTTCAATTGTGTTCTCTATAATACAGAATATAGGATTGTATTCTGTTGACAAATAATGGAATTGTTGGATGTATTTATCATTAAATAATATGTTTTTATCGTTAGTCAAGAGTGCAATATATAATCTTATTAATGTATTTTTATGATACATTTAATGCGCAATATTCTCTTTGTATAGACTATCGATTGCATTTATCTCTTTACTCCTATGCCGCACAAGCAGGCTCTTCTCGTCAAATACAATTTCCGATACCGTGAAAGAAAAGCCGTTTTCGCAAAGGCAAGCAAAGTCGTGCTTCTCTCGAAAGCTCTTTACCGTCTTGATAGCTGATACTATTAAGAGGATCATACATAAAGACATACATACACAAAGAAATCAGGTAATTTATTTTAGAATACTCAATTTGATTGTTCTAAGTATTAATCTTGTAATAACGATAAATGGTATATTTATAAGAAAAATATTTATACTTTATATAAAAACACGATTCTCTTTTTGTTTACCTTTACGAAAATAACTTTTCTTTTATGATATCGGAAATTATATCTTATTGCGTAGTCTGATTTAAATTTATAGATTTATCACGATTGGAATAATGCTTAAAGTTTGCGTATACGAGGTTTATTAATCCATGTACATCCGGGAACTTGGATAGACAAATGATGCTGTTAAAACTTAAGACAGCTATCGGCGGTTGAGGGAAACCAGATCTTAATATCTCGCATGTGTTTAATGATGTGCGGTTGTAGACTGTCACGATGTGACAGTCTGGAACACGGACTAGAGAGAGTTGCGATAATATACCGACTCTCCCTGCAATATCTCCGCAAATTCAACTATTCGTCATATACGTGCATGAGTATTTCCTCCAGGAGAGATAGATTTCACAGCGGCATCATTATTCATATTTTATTGACAGAAATAAATTTATTTACCTATAGAAAATATTATCGCAACAAATAAAAAAATTTATTCTAATAGTCTTAAATTTCAACGCGTTTAGAACTTTTCACATCTAATTAATATTTTTTTCACATTCCATCGTCGCTATCAAATCCATACCAATTGTCGATTATGTGAGTCACAGAATAATTCGTCTTTCAACGTGCATTGTTTTTTTTCTTTGCCGGCAGTTACTTAGTCACCAGAAAGGCGGCGAGCGCCCGTTCCATGAATAAAACGCTAGTTATCGAGATCATAAATCGCGAGAAACATGCCGCGGTCGTTTTCACCCGCAGATCCAAGTGGAAACCGCGCGCGAGGTCAGCCATGAGATTCGTGCATCGCCCGACGCTTGATTTATTCAGAAAATTTTCACCACGATACGATTCCCGACTTTTCCCTCTCCTGATGCTTTGCGCGGTAAGTCGAATAATTGCCGAGACAAAGAGAGAGAGAGAGAGAGACAGGGGGGAGGGGGGAGAAAGAGAGAGAGGGAAAGTAAATGAATCTAATTGCATCTAAAATTTAAATGGGCGCCTGGCATTTGCATTTAATACCGACGTCTAACTAGCTATACGAAGCTCGATAAAGCGAGACCAGCCACGAGATCTGCCGCCCACCCTTAACGTAGCCGCAAGATTCGCCGCCCTAAACAGACGCTCTTGTAAGGATGCGCGGTCGTTAAGTGTTTGCTGCACGATTATACCGTTAATGTGTTATCTGATAGTAGATGCCTTCGAAGCGCGTCGCAAACCCAATTAACGAAACAATTTTTATCATCATTCCTTTCGCCCGAATATTAATATCGATTATTTTAATGATGTTACTTGATGATGTTTGTAAGCATGTAAAAATGATTTCTATATTTATGGTAATGGAAGATTTACTTGAGAATAATTTTTCCAAATTTATTTAATGTTAACATGCATGGATTTTTGAAGAAGATCCTTCTTTTTTAAGGTCTTAGTAATGAGAAAATTTTTATCAAGAACGACAATTTTTATTATCAACTTCGAACTCGCACACAGTTCCAAACAGTGTTGCGATGTGAGTTGATGTTTAGGACAGCGCGGTTATACCGGAAACTTGTCGCTTGATTGCTCGCACGCAGATACGCTTTCGAACATGACACGAAAGGAATTACTTCATCAACGATGTAACATCGAACTTTGGCTTGTCCCTGTATAGCCTTGGAGTCTATCCCGGGAGCTGTCACTGAGTGTCCCAATACGAACGGCTACTTTGATTGCTTCGACGAACAGTGCGTCAAAGCGCCAAAATGGAGTTGCTCCAACTCACGCGATGCAAGGATGAGGGTAGTAACAGAGTTAGAATATTTTGTCCACTAGTTAACAACTCTAGGAATATTTAAAGATATGCATGATACATATATTTTTTTGTTACAATAAAAACAAACTTGTTTTTATTACGAAATTGTATTACCACGCAGCATTAAAATTAAACGAATATATAATTAATTTTATTTATGCATTTATTGCAGCATATATCATGTAACTTTGTAATCGCGTATACATATGGTACTAATTTAATAAGTTATAATTTAGCTATGAATATTTTAATTCTAATAAAATGTGAGAGAGACTATCACTCGTTTTGTTCCTCTCAATATTTCCCTTGTGGCACAATGATGTTACCGGTTAATTTAATGAATAATGCAACATGATATGTAAATTTGACATGTATATGTGTGTGTGTGTATATATATAAATATTTTTTCACGGTGATCAGACTTGACTTAGTGTATTATACGTGTACTATGTAGAAAAAGGTACGATATATTTAAAAATAGTAAAAATAGTTATTATCTAATTCATATAGTAAAAATAGTTATTATCTAATTCAGTGCTGTCCTAGTTTATTCTATTTTTTTGCCAATAAATGATAGAAGATTAAATATAAAACTGTCAAACTGTTAAACTTCTCATTTATCCAAATTTACTAGTAACATTATGAAACATACTTTTCTAGATATTCAAATTATTCTAGAAATGTCAAAAATTTTGACGGTCTTATTTTTTTCTTGTTCTTTGTTGGGAATATTAACTATATAGAATCTTTTATAAAAAAAAAATAACATGATAAGGGAAGTTACGTATAGATAAAGAGAATAAGAGCTTTCCTTTATATTTATATATTATAAATTTAAATCTATTACAAATTAATGCAATTAATTATCCATTTGCCATTATCAATATATAGTGATTTATACTATCATTATAAATAGAGTGACTCACGCAGATAATGCATATAAAAAAGTAAAATGCAGAAAGTTTCCTTTAATTTTTGAAAGTACTAAATGGAGATATTAATAAATTTAAGAAAGTTACAAAATATATACACACAGTGACAAAGATATATATTTTCTGGCTGTGTATCAGAAAACAGTGAATTAGCTTGCTTAAATTTTCATTAATAATTAATAAAGGATACGAACGCTACCGTCAACAAATATTAATGTTACGATCATTACACTATATCATGACGCATTTCTCTTTACTAGACTAAAAGATACGCGACGGTTCCTCTAGCCTTTTAATTTCAACTAAAACAAGATTAAAGGAAACGTCGCCGAAATTGCCGCTAGACATATTCACCCTCCAATAATTTCAACCGGCAAAGTGTTCTTGATCCTGTGCCAGGCAGGACCTTAGAACGCGGTGTTTAATTCCATCGTTGCTCCGTTTCATCATTGTCATAGCGCGATTTTACAAGTTCAGATAGTATCCTTCGCAGGAAGCTACCCATCCTTTGCTTGATGGCGAAAAAGCAACTGATAAGGCCGCGGGAGTTACGCAATATTGTGATAAAGGCGAACGTCGTCCCTCCTGTGTAGAGGTGATAAACGCGACGCGGAAACTCGTAGACGCGTGCGGCAGACGCGGGGAAAAGCGACGCTCAGCATCCCGTCGCGCAATGCGAGGAACGCTCGACGGGACATGGAGAGACGCCGGAGAGAGGAACGCCGACTAACGAGGATAAAGGGCACGGCGTAATGGACAGTGCGCGCTGAAATTCATGCCCGGCCGTAAGAAAAATTGGACCCGCCGCTGGCACCGCCGCCGCCGCGCTTTTCTCACCGGAGAATTAATTCGTTGGGACTTATAACACGATTCTCGTCGCGTGTGCTATACGTATATACATGGCGATGGTAAAGCGCGAATATATCATTAGCAGAGAGGAATTTCAAATTGAGGCATTGACTTTCAATAATGAAGTTTTCAAACAAATGGTCTTTGATCACGAGTCTAAAATTTTTGAATACAAAATTGAAGTTACATCAACTGCAGTTTCGTAAACGCTTGTTTAAATTTGTGTTTGGACTAGATAAAGCTTATGAAAAAAGAATGTGCCCGCGATACATCAATTTTCCTTTTACAAACTATGTTACAACCGTGTCCAATAGAATTATTGTGGAATTGTTAACCACGGCTATGATCGCGCAAAACCGCGTGGATTGGGTATCGAGTGTGACGATAGAATTTTGATAAAGATCTCTGTGTATTTTGAGGGATAAAATAATATTGTGTTTTGTGTGTTACTATCTGCGGGAGTTTTGACAGGTGTATCCTGCCGTGTTTATTCGCATTACCATCCGGTCCCATCGTAACGGATAAAAATCTTGCAAGTGATTTCGGCGAAGATGCAATCTCACAGCGCGGATTATTTTTCTTTCCGTTTCAATCCGTTGATGCACTCGGCTCCAAGATACCCTTTTACCGTCACCGTACAGAACCACGCATGTGAAACTCTTCAGGTGCATCCGCAACCTGATATCGCATCTGTATAAAATTGCGCGGATTTTCTGACGAAATTTTTCCCGCCGTCAAAAAATGAGACAGGTCGAGAACTGACATTGCGAGCTGGATAATAATTACCATGGCCGTTGACCCTGCATTCTCATTTTCAGAGGATTGTATTTTTCCAAAATCCCCGGACGTATTACGCATGCGAAATTTGCAAAATAAAATTCAGGCGGCCGAATTAATCGCTTGCGATTCTACAATGGAACCGGCTGTGGCAGTCGCATACGCTAAATAGGTCGTTCCCGGGGATCGGAGTGCTACGATCCACCGGTATGGCTGCAGAATCCGGTAAATCTGGTGAAAAACCAAGAGAGAGAGAAAGAGGAGGAAGGGATGGGAGGGAGAGACCAGCCCTCTGTTGGGTCTCTCATCCTTCGCAACCCTTTTAGCGTCCGTCCTTCTCGCCGTTCTCGTTTCGTCTCTTTTTTTTCTAGTGAGCGTTGACGCAGCGCCAAATTGAATTCAGCCTCGCGCGACGGTTCGTGAATAATTTTGCGAGAGCACCCGCGTGTCGTCTCTGTCAACAATAATCGGCCAGTTGTCGCGCATACCTCTTTCCATCTTGCACGCTACCTCTTCTCTGCAGCCGCAACTGCAACCGCGTCATGAGAGAACGTGATGCAAAGAGAGAAAAAGAAAAAATATATATATAAAAAAATAGCGATGCCGCCGACGTTGGTTTTCCTCTCTTATATTTTAGTCGACGCGTATCGATTTATTCATCGCGGAAATCGAGCGTAACGAGGCGCAAAATGCTTCCAAACATTGGCCCCTGTATCTGTCCGCATTCAATTTTGTATTCCACCCTTTCTGCGTTCTTGTGGTCACCTCTCTGTCTGCTTTTTCCTTAAATAAGCACCATCAGTTTCATCTACTCGGTACAATTCTATTCACTATTTCCTTCCGTACATTCGCTGTTTGTCGCTGTTTAAATATATTAGATAGACCTCCCGAACAGGGTATCGCAATTGCTACGCATAGTTAGGCGCGACGAGGATAAATTTATCGTAAAATTATATTTAACCGTTCCACTTTGCGACAAGAATTAATGTATCAGAGGGTAAAACTTTACTTTTTACTAAAATCAGCTTCTCTCAGAAGCTTAAAATAATCAGTGGAAAAGGTCACAATACGATTTCTTCGACGATTGATGTAATAAATATGAATTTTTAATTTATTACAATTAATCAAATAAACTCTCTTTTCTCTGGATATTAATTATAAATAAAAAAGATATTAAAAAGTTATTATTATAATTTTTTTAATCTCATATTTAAGAATAATTTGGAATAATTTGGAAATATATATTTCCAAATTATTCATAAATATATAAGATTAAAAAAATTATAATAATAACTTTTTAATATCTTTATTTTATATATATATATATATATATATATAAAATAAAGATATTAAAAAGTTATTATTATAATTTTCCTTTATATATAATATATATATATATATATATATATATATATATATATATATATAAAGGAAAAGATTACTTTTCATAAACTTTGATATTAATAATATCTGCATTATAATTTAATCTACTATTCATGATACACTATACGAAACACGCATTACAATGTTTTATATAATAAAATATCATTAGTATATAATTGATTATGATTTAAAAACCGTGTTGTAATATTATTAACAGAATTTATTTTATGTATTTTGCTCTATGTATTACTAAGAATACATTAATAAGTATATCTCTGGCACATTCTGTTATGTACATTTTATTTTATAAATTTTTTTCTGATAAAATCTGTCTATATTTTAACTATCATATTGAATGATGCATTGATTAAATATTCGCGTTAAAAAATCGCTGGGATAGCTATCTATATGACACCATTATTCTATTATCTTTTGAAACAGGCTTGGTTATTATCGTAAATGGAATATCGACCACGAGCCATAATTTTCTGGCAATGCGACAGTTTATTTTTCTTTCTAGTGCCTGTAAATAGGAAGAAAATGTAATGAAAACGCGCGCGAGATTCTGTTAACGGCCGTCTCCTTCCACGATGCAATCAGCGAAAAATAATTGCAGACAAAGAAAATCAAGCGCTCGCGTGTTCGAGATTCCATTCGTTCGGTTCCGTTTTAATTATCAGGAGCTCGCCACTAGCTGATACTAATGATGTGCGTTTGTTCAAACGTAAAATTCTCTCACTGTGTGCATGCTTCAATAGCGCATTCTCGGACAGTAGCGATCATTTGTTTAAGATAACCAAAAGTAATGTGCACCATTCTTTCTTTTCGTTTCTTCGACACTTTTAGTAGAATAAAAAAAATGAACGAACAGAAGGAAACGAAACGCGTTGTTCTCCTGATCCTTTATACAATACAAAAAAAGCATATTCGACGTCTATTTATCTTCATAAGAATTTGCAATTTATATATATCCTGTAGCAGCAAAATAATAATGCTTATTTAGTACTATTTTATACATACATATTATCTTATACATATACAGGGTGCGCCAAAAGTCTGGATACACCTAAATATCTCACAAACGATGCATTTTAGAAAAAAATGTTTCAGGCAAAAGTTGTATGGTTTCAAGGGGGACATAAGATGGTACCATTGGTTTGACCTTGAAGAGTCATTTGAAGGTCACGTGAATGTCACTTCAATTTTTTTAAACGGAACACCCTATATATTTTTGCACATTCTTGTAGCTTATCTCGAGAGCTTTCCAAAACACTATAATTAAGTACCTTTTCGTTAAGTACTTTTTGAGTTATGAAGCTTGAAATAATTTCTTAATTTTACATAAACCGTAAAATATCTTGTAAAATATTCATTTTTCGATTATCTTACCTCAATACTTTTATGTACAAAATAATGAGAGGAATCAATTGGTGTAAAGAAAACACATAGTTGTTTTTAAGAAAAAATATGGAATTGTTAATTGCAAATTACATATTTTTTCTTCGAAACAACTATGTGTTTTCTTTACACCAATTGATTCCTCTCATTATTTTGTACGTAAAAGTATTAAGGTAAGATAAATCGAAAAATAAATATTTTACAAGATATTTTACGGTTTATGTAAAATTAAGAAATTATTTCAAGCCTCATAACTCAAAAAGTACTTAACGATATGGTACTTAATTATAGTGTTTTGGAAAGCTCTCGAGATAAGCTACAAGATTGTGCAAAAATATATAGGGTGTTCCGTTTAAAAAAATTGAAGTGACATTCACGTGACCTTCAAATGACTCTTCAAGGTCAAACCAATGGTACCGTCTTATGGCCTCCTCGAAACCAAACAACTTTTGCCTGAAACATTTTTTTCTAAAATGCATCATTTGTGAGATATTTAGGTGTATCCAGACTTTTGGCGCACCCTGTATATGCTATATGCATATTTCTTTTTGTATATAGAATAATTTGAAGGCATTTAAAGTGAGAAAATTATAAAAAAAATAAAACGTGTGAATTCTCTGCGACTTTTATTATTTTTTAACATCTTGAAACTATAATAACTAAAATATGTCTGACCTTTTTTTTTTAGAAATTAATATAAAAGAATTTTACGTTATAACCTTATATTTTATTTTACTTTATTATTTTTTCACAGAGAGGTACAAAATTATATAATGCCTGTGAAAAGAGGAAAAATGCAGTGAAAAACACTTAGAATTTGTGTTTATCTATTTATACAATTATTTATAATTATTTTAAAGTATATTACGCACAAGGCAATTTTTCCTTGCTTTTTATAGTCTCGTATTCACTTTTAGAGAATATTTTTGTATCCATTTCCTTTTTTCTTTATTTTTTGAATACTGTAAATTTTTGAAAAATTAAAACTTGATAAAAATGTATCGCGTATATATATGTATGTGTCTATTCGTATACCGAGCGACATTTAGTCTACGCAAAATTATATAACCATACTCTATATTGTTCAAATTTTATTAATTTTTCATTTATCTTTTATATTTTACGTAGAAAAATATTCCTCTTCTAAAACTCTCGTAATAGTGTTATGATATTTTCATCGGATATTCTATTCAACGCAGAGAACTGTGATTATTCAGCATTCATAATCATGATAAATGCACAGGACAAAGAGATAGCCTTTTGGGCTTGATGTTAGACTTTTTTACGTCTGATATAAATTGTATAGCGGACACAGGAATTAAAAATCGCACACAATCCAACACCGTTAGCCAGGATTAACCCCGAAAAGCATCGCATCTTCACAAGATCGCGATTGTGCTGCATTATAGAGGGGCGTAATTTTGTTGTTACACGCCAGCGAAGCTTCATAAAAGTAGACCGAGAGAGAGAGAGTGCTTTTTTTTCCATCTGTCGAGCTTGCTGCATTATTTCATTCTTTCGGTGTTTTTCACCGTCCGTTTTGCTTCGCTGTTTCGCTCTACGCGATTTCGTATACGTCATGTTTCCGTGTCTTGCTTGGCAGCACGCGTTTCGCAGAGAGAAAGAGAAAAATACGTTAAATACAGAATGTTGTAATGGTTGAATCCCTTCACGATAATGGGACTCACGATGATGTTTCCCGTCAAGTACCGTCGAATTTTCTTCTTACAACTGTACATTCTTCGAGTGAAGACGCGTTTTGAAATAAACCCGATTACATGTACGTAACTCACATACGTACATTCTTGTTTCCGATTAATATATCGTGCTAATTACTTTGTCTGCCGAATGTGCAACACATATGTATGTGTCGCACATATTCTCATGGATTAGTGTGCTCGTGTCGAATTAAATAAAAAAAATTATTTGTCATTTAATTTCAGAATACCATTCTACCCGAGGCCGTGCACTTTTGGGAGCGAGCGTTGATGGTGCGAGAGACGAAGAGTACCATTAGATTAAACAGGTAAACGTTCGACTTATCTAATTAGTCGATTTATTATTTCGTTATTTTTCTTTTCTTTTTTTAGCATCCGATAATTTTAATTTTTTAGCATTTCTTAACGATTTATTTATAATGATATTTCAATTTGAATAATTGCATTTTAACGATATTAAACGATTGACTTTAATTTTGATGGCATTTTTTGACGATTTACTTATAATGATATTTGAGTAATTGCTCTATTTTAAACGATTGATAATAATCTAAAATTATTAATGTAACCATTTATATATATAAATTAAATTTTTCCTTAAAATATCTTTAGAGTAAACAAAAATAATAGAATATAATTCCTCCCTCTCAGACTTGATGAGAGTTATAGTATAATAAGTTAGCAATTTTTCCCTTAGACGTTTATAAATAGCTTACAAATGTGTTTTTTAAAAAGCTTTAAACAGAAATTATAGACGTATACATATCTTATTTTAGTGTTGACAGTAAAAATTAATGAAAAAAGCTGAAAAAAGCTTTTTCAAGAGATGAAAATAACGAGCAGAAAAAACAATGTGGAAGAAGAATATTAACACTAGATAATATAATCCACTGAAAAGCACACATTATCCTGTCTTAACATGCATACATATGCGGCTGTAGTCGTCGCGTTTATTTGCATAGAGATCGAGATGCTAAGCTAAAAGCATGTGAATATGTATCGCACATATTTACGTTCGCACAGCCGTTCATCTGATTTACTGTCGTAGAAACACGTACCGGCATTATTATGGCCCTATATAGTATTATAATATACGCATTTGCTGTTCCCTGTAATTGACATTTATTAGAAAAAAGATTGTGTTTGGCAACGATGGTGATTCGGCCTGTCGGACAGTGTTAGATTTAAATTTTTTGTTACATAGAAAGAATGAACTGTAAAAAAAGTTTTTTTATTAATTTTTATTTAGAGTTTAACGCCAATTACATTTTAAAAACAACTTTCAGTGTGAGATTTTAATTTTCCAGATATGCAATTATTAATTCATATTATTAACTCATCATATCAAAGATTTGTGGAAAACAAGAAATTTCGACTTATCCGAAATCTTTTTTTTATAATTATCGCAGGATTTAGTGTGCTGTGTTGGTAGACCCATTAGAAAGAGATAAATGTTCGCCGTTCGTTCTCGGCCTTTTTCCGGACATAGTAGCCGGCATTAGTTTGGCCGCAGATACGCTAGCAACCTAAATTAATGCATCCGTGTCCGCCGACCAGATAAACAGAGCACATGGAAGTGCATGGATATAAAGTCCCACGTACACATAACTGCATAGTTATGTGGTTTTCTGCACCGTGTAAACAAGCTCTACATTCCTCCCGTGTTTCTAACAGAGCATGACTTTTCACGGTGATACTCTCTCTCTCTCGCGTTGGCACTATATTTCCGAAATCACGTGCGAATTATCTCGCGCGAACAACCATTCGCGAGAACAATGTAGCTATGAGGTTTCTGTGATTACGGATTTATAGCTCAACATGTGAGAATGACTTAGTGTAAAGATGTGTGTGTAATTCGAAATACATATCCTACACAAAACATTAAAGATGGTACTTTGACTATATAAATAGAGAACATTTTCATAATAAAGTAACAAAGGCACGAATTAAAAAATTAATAAAGGATATAATTTTATATTTCTATAAATTTTTTTTTTAATTTTTATTAGAATTTATTGTTAGTAATTAAAAGATATTTAGCTTACAAAATTTTTTAATAAATATCTTTTAATTGTTTTTTATATCTTAAAAATTTAAATTCTTGAAAAATATTCTTATAAATTTAATTAAAAACAATTAAGATTATATCTTCTTATGCAGACATAATATTAATTTATATGTCATAATCAGATAAAAAATTGTGTTTAAGAAGTCAAAACTTATTTTGTTTTTCTATATGATCTCTCACACACATATTGCTTTTATTTTCACTCATTGTTGCGCTATCTTATTTCCGATATATTAAACTCATTTAGTGCTGCACTATATTGCTGAAATATATTTATCATTTGTATTAGAATATAAATCATGTCTATCTACTAATTTCTAGTTATATTTTCTCTTATTCTCGTTCAATGCAGTAAGATAAAAAATTGAAAACTTATGCGTTATAAATGCCACTAAAGGCATCGTACAATACTTGATAATGAAACGATCGCTTTGTCACTTAAATCCCCTGCTTGTGGATATCCCGACAGAAAAAGCTTCACGCTTCCGGTATTTCCCACTCTTGCAAGGGTGCCGCAAAAGATGTTAGGGGTGAAAATTACGCGAGAGATGACCACCCTCTTGGCTTAAGCCACAGTCAGTGCAAATTCGATCGACCGGGCAACCCGAGTTTCTTTATTGTGCTTGAGCGAATATCCCGTCGCTCTATAGGATGTGATGTTCAGTGGATAAGAGAGAAAAGCGTAGGAGACGTAGAGATCCAGGGAGTGCGGGATATAATATAGAGAAACGCGTGAAGAGTAATAAAACAAGGAGGAACGCGGGTTCGATTCTAGGGCACATACATCAATCTCTCGCCAACTCTCATCCCTATCGCTGCCAATAAAAATCCAAGTGAGAAACTGGCGGTAATCTTCGCGCGTCAGCTGCCTCCTGGCGAAAAACTTTGCACGACGTTTATCGATCTTCTATGTATCATTATATACCGTTTTCCGTCACAGTCGCGGCGCAAACCTTTCCACCGATGCTTCGGAGATAAAGCCGGTATCCGTTCGTCATTAAAATATATTTAATGGAATTGATCGAATGGAGATGTCAGATTTCAAAAAGTTGAAAGTACGAACGATCATTAGGTACACTTTACGCTAGTACTTTAGGTATTTTGGTGCTTTCCGTAATAAGTTCGAACAAAATTATTCCAGCAGGGTTAACTTTATGCCGTAGAAAACAGATTTCGAATATAGCGGTGTATATAAAATATGCGATAAACGGTTTTTTGCGAGATATATTTATAGCGAGAAAAGATAACGTTTTCTAAAACAAAAGCAGCTTATATATTGTAGGAAGTTTAAGAAAATGATATATAAGTATATCAGTAAGAGGATTAAAATATGAAAGCGTTTGGTTATTTTCGTGGACAATATTGAAAATTCCTTGAGTTTTTTTCTTTTCTTTTTTTCTTATAAGCTATAGCACATGAAAAGCACGATTTGTTGTAGAATCATGCAGTGAGATGCAATTTTCCATGGGTCTAGAATTCTTTGAAGGGTAAAAATTGTCCTGTCAAATCTCCGAAATTGATAACAAAATTTTTTAAAGATAGTCTATGAATGTTTAAGATTAATCGAAGAAAACGTTCACATCGTTAATTATTCCATCCGAATAATTCGCACTAGCATCTCACTGCAGGATTTTCATGACGAATTATCTTCGAATAGACATTTTTTTCATAGAAAAAAAACAGACACATAATTTTTCATTAGGTATTAAGGAAATTGTACACTATATCTCTTTTAAGGACTAATTGAACTATCGTGTACAATGCGCGCCGGATTATGGACAGGTACTATTAATTCGCGTCGGTCTTCGCAAAAGGTAAATGTAATGTCTATCGCTCAGAATGCAGAGTGGAATCGGATCAAATGAAACCTGAGCGGAGGTGCCCGTGCACAGGCGCGCAGAATTGCGTCAGGCACGCGTCAAAGGAGATTTGATTTGAGAGAGAGCCGACCGCGTTTAAACGGGGTGAGCACGCATGTAACGTTTATCGGTCGAATGCGCGGTACGAGAGGGTCGGCAGGGGTGGAGGAGAATTGCGAGGGATGATTCGCGGGTCGTTTACATAACACGATATTACGGCATAACGACTGTAACGCTTTAATGCACTTCGGGACCGTGCATTGGGCTGCCGATTGAAGATGCTTCGAGAGCCCCTTTAGTCGCTTACCATTTGCAACGAAGCGGTTTAGCCCGTGTTTACTTTGCTTTGAATCGCACGAGCAGAGCGCTGTCCATGTTTGATGAACAATACATACAAATCTGAATGTTATAAGATAGTTTTTGACATAGATATCATTAATTATTTTTTAAAATATAATTTATTTATTCTATTGTATTTTACTATATCTATGCGATTTACGTGTTTTTTCTAAATTGTTTCTATGTGTCTATTTAACTTATTTATCTGACATGAAATGTAATATCAGGTTAGTGTATGTCAGATATATTAAAAAATCTGAGGCATTTTTTAAATGAAAAAAAAAATACCATACTATACCAAAAAAATCTTAATTGAAAAGTACTGGAATGCACAGAATTAATTATAGATTTTTAGGAACATCGAATTTTTGTAATAACGAAGATACTTCAATATTAAAACATTACACAAAATACCATTACGTTTGCACATTTTACTGTAACATCAATTGACTTTATGACTTCGTGAATCTGTATAGGTTCATACAGTTTAATGAGATAATTGGCTAAAATGCATTAATTAATTTCAATGTGAGAATTGATTTGGTCATATAACAATATGAGTCGTATCAATTTCTATAGATACATCGATATTCGTGCGAATTCAAATACGATCATATAAATTTCTCTTATTTACATTCATTTACATTTGAAACTATCTGTGCATTTTATAGATAATGATGAAATATTTGTCATTTTTCTTATATTAATTACTGATATATAGTATCAGTTTTACGTATTTTATATCATTAAAAATAAACAATTTCTTCTCAATGTTATTGAGAACTTCATATCACATTTCAATTTGTAACTTTAATATATAAATGTTGTATTAGAATAAAAATTAGTATAATAAAAAGAGAATATTTTTTTTATATTAGTTATATATATATATATATATATATATATATATATATATATATGTACATTTTATATAGTGCGTAATAATTAATGATAATTCATTAATTTATTGCTAGTAATTATCTTACGCATAATGAAATTTATATATATATATATATATATATATATATATATATATATATATATATATGAAGAAATCTAATTTTTATTAATAAGATATTACTTATTTAGATGTTATTTATAAAATTATTAAAGGAGTTAAATAAAGGAAAAATATGATTTTGGCCACATAATTGTCTGTATGATACGATAAAACAACAATAGTAATTTTATGTTCGAAATGGCTAATAGTGGTTCTAAAGAGACTGAATCATAGCAATAAGGTAATTACTTTGTGTCGAACATAAATCTCAAGTAACGATGAAACGTGTTAACTTCCGCTAATAGCATTAATTAGAATGCTTCTGCGGATGCATAGGCGCTAATGCAAATTGTATATCTTGCAATTAAGGCAATTCTTTTAGTTTACTTTTTGAATGTACTTTATTACTAATTATGCTGCCCTTATTTCTCACTTTTTATATCTAATAAAGAATAGTAAGCCATTAATTACTTGGATGCATTTGAATATAAGCTATAAGTTATTAAATTATTAATTTATTTTGTTATCCTTTTCATTCCCTTCTTACCCACCTACCAATTCTATAGGAATATTTATTTATTCCGACCAATCAACCGATTATCTTTTCTTTCATATTGTCAGATATAAATTAATTAATTTAATCAATCATATATCATAATTAGTAAATTATTTATAGAATAATTTATTTGTTTCAGACACATTTAATCACTTAAAATAGCATGTGCAATGCAGCAGTATAATTTACTATATAATATATTAATAATTCAATTATTATAGTTGAATTTGCTATGTAATTAATAAAATATTTCTCAATATATACACACATACATTGCATTGCAAAATTTCGAAATGTAACATATTTCTAAGACTATTATATATCTATAAAACTGTGTCATTTTTTATATGTAGATATCATGTAACATATTAAAAATGAAAATTCTTTATAGCAATGATAAAATCAAAGTATATTATTAAAATATATTAAAATATATTAAAATATATATATACGTTTTGTAATTTAAATGCACTCATATATATAATACTTATGTCAAATAAAATATTTTATATTTCTTGTATCTAATTGAATATAAATAAGGAATATAGATAATGTAACAAATATTCCCAATCCATATAATTATTTAATTATTATAATACGTCCATTATGTTTTAAATTTAATGTTCATTAAATGTAAAACAATAAATTTAATTAATGATTCAATAAATTTAATTCAATAATTCAATAAATTTAATTAATAATATATATAAGCACAAATTATGTACACTCGAAACTTTTTACTCTTTATATTAAATGTTACCCAATCTTTTGTAATTATATTTCAATATATATTTTTAATTTCTACTTTTTTCTATAATAAAATATTCATTGTGTGTGTGTTTTCTTAATATAATCTCTTTTTCAAAAAGCTTAAAAATATTTTTTTTTTAATATCACAGCTAACATATTTTTTTTTACATTTCGGGTATTATGATCATTTGTTAATATCAAGAACTTCCCTGCGTAGGCGTGCGTCAGTATACATACAACGGCTTTAGTTAGCCGTGCAAGACCGTAATTAATTTTAATGATCTCCCAGCACGACAATGGCACCCAATGCCTTTCTATCTATCCCTCTATTTTCCTCGTACTAGGACACGCCTGTTGTAATTTGGTTGGAAAGAAGGAGTGAATTGAATTTCAAACTGCATGACGTCATTATGCAAACTTTAAGAATTTACGAGCTTTAAAAATTATGGAATATTTTAATTTATGTGCCGAGATAATCAGGATTATTATTGAATATGGAAAAGCGAGCGATATCTTACGCATTATATGCCTACAATAATGATTTCAGTTAACGTATTAACAATCACGCGCTAGGATTTTCTGAACACAGACCAGGCTAAGACCAAAATAGTCGCATTTGTGTTTAAAGCTCACACGTGTAGACATTTTAACAAGGTTTGACAGAAACGTTATGGATATGCCAAATGATATAATTATTATCACCGGTTCTATCAGAGAAGTAAATGAAGAAAAGAAATTCCTTCTATTGTCGGCTAATTATTATCGCCGTTATCTGTATATGAGCATAATTTTATACCTATTTACGTTTGTTAGATCGTTTATGATCGTCAAGATGTTACGATCGTTTGTTATATGTCATATTTGCTTTAACTAATATAATGTCAAGTCATCAATTAATTAAAATAAATTAATTAACACTTTTATAATAATATTATATATAATATTACTTATAATAAAATTTATAATAAATTTATAATATTTGTAATAATTTTATAATAAAATTTATAATAAATTTATAATAAAAATAAAATTGATTAAATATTTATTTATACATTTTTCATTATATACTTTCACTTCATTGTATCTTCTTATACACTTGTTATATATAATTGCTCGATAACTTTGTTTATATCAGTCAAAGCAAAGCATTTTTTGATGTTACATTACATAAATGGATGGACTATTAAAAATGGACATAAAAAATTAGAATAAAATCAGTGCATTATAAGAATAAATTATTTCAATTACATGTAATATTAATAAAATTACTAGCGCGTTTTTTGCAAATAAAATAAGTAAAATCTGAATTATAAATATTTTTTAAATATTTCTTATTTTACATTAATGTTTTAATTTACACTTGTAATATGCTTTAATGCAGATTGAAGGAATCAAAAATTATACGGCTTAATTTGTTCTAGGCCATCCATTTTAACGGATTTATCTATAATTTATAATCTACGATCTACATCTACAATCTCTATAAATCCGTTACCTCAAAATAAAATTAAAGTTTGTTACTCACCGACCGATTCGCAGTGGAATTGATTCTATTGCTCTGTAACATACAAATAGAAAATCCACATTGTAATATAAAATTTGTAAATTAAAATTTTATAAATTCTGAAAGTATTTTTTAAATAGTAACTTTTACTTTGATTTTTATAAAAATCTTTCCCTCTAATTTTCTTTTTAATTCATTAAGACCGAATTATTGTGCGTACGATTTATAATAATTAATATACAAATAATAAATATTCACCTTCAGATTGCTCCACCGATACAGGATGCCTCCTTCTCCTCTTACAACAGATTATTGATCTGTAACATACAAAGAAGATCCAAATTGTAGCAACATCTAAAATAATTAATATTTCAAAAATTATTATTGTACGCATTGAATTTTATATTCAATGCATATAATAATAAGCATATTAATAAAATAATTCTATAAATTTTGAAAAAAGAACATTATTAATAATTTTATAAAGTTATTAGAGTTTTTATAAAGTTATTAGAGAACATTATTAATAATAATGTTCTCTAATAACTAAAGAAGAGAACATTATTAATAAGACAACATTATTATTAGAGAACATTATTAATAATAATGTTCTCTAATAACTAAAGAAGAGAACATTATTAATAAGACAACATTATTATTAGAGAACATTATTAATAATAATGTTCTCTAATAACTAAAGCATATTAATAAAATAATTCTATAAATTTTGAAAAAAGAACATTATTAATAATTTTATAAAGTTATTAGAGTTTTTATAAAGTTATTAGAGAACATTATTATTAATAATGTTCTCTAATAACTTTATAAAAACTTAAAATCTTCATAAGATTATAGCTTTTATATAAAAATCTTTTTCTCCAATTCTTTCTTATTTAAATCATGTAAGTAAAAAATCAAATTACGCGATCAATTGCTTAATTTAAATTGCATGTACGCAATTATAATAAATATTTAATATATAATTGAAAATAAATAAATTATTTACCAAGAGGTTGCTCTGCCGATGCCCGATGCCTCTCCTAGGCCTCCTCCTCCTCTCAGATCATCAGGGTTGTTGCGTCGATCTATAACATACAAATAGAAAATTAAATTGTAGCAGCGTCCAAAATAATTAATATTTCAAAAAATTATTATTATACGCATTGAATTTTATATTTGATGTATATAATAAGTCGATTGATAAAATAATTATAAATTTTGAAAAAAGAATATTATAACTATTATTAATAATTCTTTAACATAACTTTATAAAAGCTTATACTTTTACAAGATTATAGCTTTAAGATTAGGTAAAGAAATTTTTTTCTCTAATTCTTTTTTATTTAAATCATGTAAGTAAAAGATCAAAGTACGCGATTAATTGCTTAATTTAAATTGAGCGTACGCAATTATAATAAATATTTAATACATAATTGAAAATAAATAAATTATTTACCAGAAGGTTGCTCTGCCGATGCCCGATGCCTTTCCTAGGCCTCCTCCTCCTCTCAGTCTTAGACGCGCGATACTTTTATCGGCACTCCCGCACTCACGTGCGACATTTCTATCGCTATTTCCGCACTTTTACGCGCGATACTAAACGTTCCCGCACTATTTCGGAGCGATTAGAAATTTTATATTTGGTCGCACGATGTATATACTTAATACATATATACTTTGGACGGCACTCTCGGTTTCGGTATGAGCGAAAATCCCATTTCACTTACGAGAATCATCTTCGAGCCAACAGGTCAGGAATTCAACGTTACCTCCGAACAAGAGTTAATTCCGAAACGGAAGAAAACTATCGATTGATGGAATCGATGCGAATGGGGTTCACTCGACTCTTGTCCGCGCATAATCTTCTTCATAGTCCTTTTGTTCGATTCCGAACATGGTGATCTCTCTCTTTCATGTACCTGTGTTGCGCACCAGATTATCACACGTATATGGGACCTACAGTTTAATGCCGATTCCGAACGGCTGAAAATAGAGAGATTCTCTTGGCAAGATTTCTCGGTGGTTTGCCAGTGCCTTCCGAGAGAGGAGCGAGCGTATACAATTTTTCAGTTCTATCGGGAATCGAACCTGGGGCCTTTGGCTTTGTAGACTAGTGCGCTATCTACTGTGCCACGCTTCGTTCTCAAGATGTCCGCGCATAATATCCTATCTCATATCGAACGTGGATCCGCTAAGCACGATTTCAGGTGACCCGCACGGATGCTATATCACTAGCGCAGTACACAAGGCAGGGTAGACGACGAAAGAATGAGGATACTCACATTTTTTAAATCCTAACAACCAGCAATTTAGAAAATGGGGAGGCAACCTCTTTCATCGAGCGAAAATCGTGCCTAAGGAATCCACTCGACAAGGTCTCAATAGGTTACACACGCTGTGCGTATGGCTGTTAGACGGCACAAGAGAAGGGACCCATTAACGACGATTCCAAGCAATCGATCGAATTGTAACCGATCCGTACCGAACTAGAGCCCGAAGCAGAACGTGACCTCAATCAGCCGGACTTGAGCAGAAGCTCAAAACCGCGCGCCCATGTACATAGGTACTGGACATACGTCCTACGCGGCCGGCATCACCTCGTGCCACGACGCTCGAGGCGTGAGAACGTTGCATTGGCAACGACTCAATGAGACATCCCGGTTAATTGGCATCGGAAGATGACAACTCGATAACAAATAAATGAAACTGGGATTGTGAGAAAGTCCAACGCGAAAACGCGATGACGCGAAAATGCTAAACGCGAAAACGCGATAACGAAACGTCGCCGTCCGCGACACGTTGATGGCACCGACGGAAAGTCGACGACGCAATGTGCGTCCAACGCATTAAATGTGCGTGCCACATATGAGTCATTGTGCGACTCGTGGCGATGCTGCGCAAATGGGTACTTAGCTTCCCCTTCAGGCTCCTTAAGATTTATCTTAAATAAAAAAATTTAAGATAAACCTCAAGGAACCATCCGAATACTGAGCCACCCCACCGCGTCAAGATGTACCCATGGGGGGTTGTATTAAATAAATTTATAATATAATATAATTTATATAATATAATTTATGAAAGAGAAAGAGAGAAAATTGTATATAATTTTATATTGTATGTGAAAAATTTATTATATCATTCAATAATGTAACGGACCAAGAAAAACAAAGGTAATCAATTATTCTGTTGTCAAAATATATTTAATATTTTATAAATTATTTGTTATCTTTATTTTTAATTTAAAAACATTTTTTTTTGTTAGATTTCCGTATCTAATATAGCTTTTCCGATACTTTTTATTACGTTTCATTTAACTTACGTGACGTAGATTTTATGTTCAATGTTTTCATTATTTCCAGTTCCGATCATTTCATTTGTGTTCTCGTGTCGTAAGTAAGAGCGATGGAACTTTTTCATCAAAACTTTCTCGGTACTCTCTGACCATCGAATCTAGAAGAAGAACGCTGCTTTCATTCTTTTTTTACTTTCTATTTGTCTTCTCTCTCTGTCTTTGGATTTTCAGGTCTGTCTTTCTTCCCTAGTTTGCCATTAAAGCACTTCTCAACAATAAAAGTTTTCTTAAATAGACAAGAGGTAGGGTAGAGCATAAAGGATTAGGCAGATGGTAGTTATATATATATATATATATATATATATATATATATATATATATATATCTCATTGAATATAATGTAAATAAAATTTTGGTTAGATAAAAATATTTGATCATTTTCGAAGATTGTATAGATAAGAAATTTTATTAATGAACAAAATATCATATGAGTTGTTCAGCATATGAATGTTGATCGAATAATAATAGCGAATAATAATTTCTTTTTCATGTCAGTGTATTTTCGTTGTAGTAAGACACACATGAGACCCAGCACGCTGCACTACCATATTCAAACACGTAGACATGTATCGCTATTTTTTACAGCAAAAACATGAGAATAAGAATAGCAACAAAATTTGCACGTAAAAAGCTTCATAATGAAAATATAAAAGATAAACGATACAACACAGTATGCTAATGTCATACACATACATACATACATACATATATATATATATATATATATATATATATATATATATATACAATTACTTTGTGAAATTGTTCCATTGATTGATATCGTGGATTAAAAGTTAGGTAGTATATTTTATGCGAAAGAATTTACATATTATTATGACTTGACTTGATGTCAATGTAATTGTTACGTTTTGTTAATCGTTCATAATACAGCGGCTTTATTGTGTGAAAGCAATGCTAAATCATTCAAGTGGTCATTGAACGCGATCACAGACTGACGAGGTATTCGTTTAACTGAGCAAATCATATCCACTAGTTGCTTGTTTCTCGAAATCATATTTCCGTAGTTATAACTAGCTGCATATAGCGAATGTTTCCCTTCTGGCTTATTTGGCCCATCCGTTATATAACTCGATTGTCACATAGAATGGATACGAGGTATTCCTATCACCGACAAATCGGAATATCGGCAATTAGTTTTGCAAATCCTTGTGTCGCGTTTACAGTGGCAATCATTGTATTTTTTCTGAAAAAAATTTCGAAAAAATATTTTCTGCATTTATATTGATAGTTTAATAATACGTAATGCATGTTTTTTACCTTACTTTAATTTTTGACGAGAAAATATGAAGAAAGTTTTCATTTATTTTTAAGGCAAATATTGCAATTTATTTTACACTTATATTAAATGTTTGCTTAATCTCGATCTCGAACTTTGTAGCGAAATTACTTTACTTTCTCTATCTCAATCTCGATTTGTATGCAGAGAATAATATCTAACTTGTACATCAGTGAGACTTGAAAGACTGAAATATTCCGATAGAATTTCATCTTGAGGGTTTTGGATTATAAGCACAATGTGGCTGCCTAGATTGCCCGTTAACGAACAGCGAATAGCGCTCCGTAAGGATTTACATCGGTATTTGCGAGCATAGTCGACATTGCTCGCAAAATTATTGAATACTGAATAGGTACTTCTCTCAACTGACGTGACAGTAAAAATCATCAAGTAATCCAGAAATGAAATTATTTGACAAAATATGTGGGCACGCACGCGTGTGTATGTGTGCACTTAATTGTATGAATAACATTTATTTATAAATAAAAAATGAGAATATTTTATATCAATAAAATTAATTATGCATATTAAAAAAAATAAATTTTTAAATACAGAAATTTGATTTTTTCGCATTTCTACCGTATTCTCATTTTTTAAATTATCTTATTTATCATATTTAAATTTGGATAGCAACCTTTCGCAATACAGTTCTAAGACAAAAGTACAGAGATTCTTTATTTTGATGTTTTACATGGAATTTTATACATTTGATTATATATTGTTGAAAAACCAGAATAACTATCCTTGAGCAAAGAGTTAAATCTGCGAGTCTGTGTCCTATTTCATTGAACTACATTTCGTTTCTTCTGCTATTATGGATACAACCAGCAGCTGGCGAAACACTTTATTATTCAAAATGAAACTTTCGATCCGAATATGGGTCGTGTGCACCTGCTTCGCGAGAAAACGAAATAGATAGCAATTCTACGTGAATTCATTACTCGATTGCAAATTATTCAATTCGTACCAAGAAGCGACATGTCCTAAGGCGGCGTTAATTACAACTAGTACATATTTCATGACAGTACTCGTGTCGTTTTTAAGTTACCGGCATTTCAATTTCTAAATATAAATTCCTCTTGTGAGAAAATGAAATAAAAAAATCATATAAATTAAATTTTGTAAAATATAAGAAACAGAATATAAAAAATGAACAAGAATCTTTACTATGTAATGTTAAAATATATGTGTCTATAATCTATATATATCTGCATATATATACATGTATATTATTATATATACGGATAATCTGAAAAAATGTTTTTTTTATGGAGATATATCTAAATATATGAAAAATTGCGCTTATGTAATTCTGTGGATTAATTACACAGGCCCACAAAAAAAAAAGTACCCTGTGCTGGCGATCTGACTAGGCTAGTCTTATGTATTTTGGCCCGCTGAATTCGAATCTGATGTCAGAATTGCTCCATCACGTCACAGTTTTTTTTAAATCTCAAAAGAGAAAGACGAAAATTTTGTAAAAATCGACATTCTAGGGTAGTAAGACTGCGCTTCTGAGGGAAAAGTTACCGAAATCATATTTCCATGTATTTTCTGGCATTATAAATCCAAATCCGATTTGTCACACCAATCATACCATCGATTCCATTAACATTTGTCATGAAAAAGTAGCAATCTTCCGTAATCCATATTTGATTTTAGTTCATTCATAAATATTATATTGGAAAGAATTAATCTTATATTCTCCAAGTCCAAATTTTGAGAAAAATTTTTTCGAAAGTTACAGCTTCTAGCTGTTGAGTTCGTATAAGATGCAGAAATTTCTTTATATAGGTCACAAACCTCTTTTCATGTCTTTAAAGCGCTAGAGGTACATGAAAAAAAAGATTGTGCTATCTGGAAGTAAAAACCTATCTTAATATCTTCGCATCTTGATAAATAGAATCTGTTTGCAGTAAATTTTAGGTGTTACAATCTGAAAAAATAAAAAAAATACAAAATGAGCACAAAAAAAAATTGAGCACAACGTTTATATTCTAGGTCGGATTTGGATTTATAATGTCTGAAAATACATTAAAATATGATTTTGGTAATTTTTTCTTTAAGAAGCGCAGTCTTATTATCCTAGAATGTCGATTTTTACGAAATTTTCGTCTATTTTTGAGATTTAAAAAAAACTGTGACGTGATGGAGCAATTCTGACGTCAGATTCGAATTCAGCGGGCCAAAATACATAAGACTAGCCTAGTCAGATCGCCAGCACAAGGTACTTTTTTTTTGTGGGCCTGTATTATCGAAGGGTAAGAAGAATCTAAAATTTCCAGCTCCTCCAAATTCGTAATGGGCTTTTTATCAAGAATTTGTGCAGTGCTGTATGCTCGATAAAGCTCTCTCAAGCAAGGAAGAAAGCAGGCTTTCCCACTCGAAAGCCTGGCGATACTTCAGTGGGATGGGCAGGTTCTTGGGTTAAAACTTGGTAATCCCGCTCCAATTATTTAGGCTAATAGCGAAAGTTTCGCCAGCAGTCGCGTTAATTAATTGGCAAATAGTCGATTCTCAAGTCGAGCCGTTTTTCCGGCTCGATAGATCTTCGCTTTCATTGTGATTTTGATTAGCGTGATGCTAATCCTCAAATAAATTCTTTACGTTTACATTTTCTCTCGCGATTTTTGTTCTCTCGTCACAGGTCAATGTAAAAGTCAGAATGTCGTATGTTACTTTTCTCTTTGTTGTAAAATGCATGACATCTTGTATATAAAGTTTTAAAACTACAACACGTCGCCTCTCACGGATTTTGATAAATGCCGCTTTATGTGCAAATGAAGTTATGGGCACTAGTTGAACATACTCTCCCACCGTACTTTATACGAGAATCGTGTCAAAACGCTGCCGTCGTACCGCCGTGAGCAAACAGTGCATTCTCTGTGTTATCCTTTCCTTCATCTCCTACTGTGCAATGCATAACAACGGGAACTCTACGTCTCAAGATGCAATTGTTTGCGCAAGGTTCATTGCCGCAATTTGTTTCGCTGTCACCTGTCCATAATTTTTCACAGAATAAAGCGCGCGCTATTCTGGGAACAATAAATCTAAGAAAAAAACGTTTTTAGTTTAGAAAAGAGATATTGTAATTTCTTATTCTGTCTATTGCAGATAGTATAACTAACAATTGACATGTAAAAATGTCCCTACAAGTTTATCTTTAGTATTTGTGATCTTTATACATTTATACATTTCCTTGGTTTATATTACAATATTTCATCATGTAAATAGCATCAAGTATGGCTGTTGACTTTTCGTTTCTTATGGACATTAAATGTCTTTATGGAAATATATCATGGAAGAATCCAATGACAGCAAAGTAAGCTGATTTATGATTTTACTAAACACTTCTTTGATAATAAAATAACTTGCAATGTAAATGTTTAATAAAAGAGAAGATGAGCTTGATTCAACAAAACTGTGTCAGATTGTCAATGATATTGGAATCTTCTATTATGTATCTTCTATTATGTACACAAACAAATCAGATGCGGAGTATTATAATCTTTTTCGTTGAATAGAACGATCAACGAAGGATAAATACGGCATGGAAAATGCGTATAGCGGAGAAATACTCCTCCTCAAACACATTCAATAATTCCTGAATCCTTTTGAAATGCGCGCGATAGAATTTACTTCGCCTCGTCTTCTTCCTGCTCGCCCCTTTTCATCTTCGTCGTGACGCAACGACAGAGGAAGCTAAGTTTAGTCCCTCTTATGTATTCTCTTACTGCTTACCGGAGCAGTCCCCGGACCGAGAGCTATAACGAAATATATGCGTCGGATCAATTTTACATGAGACTTTCAGGATCTTTCACGACTTTTGGCGTTCTTCTGTAACCCTCGGCGCGATACAAAAAGACACGAAAAAGCAAGCGAGTGACAACTGTTTGTCCTTCTCTTTGAGACGCGAAAGAGAGAGTCGATGCATTATTCAGCGGACGCGTATCGAGCGTACCGGATACGGGAAGCGTTCCTTATTTTTACAAACTCTGCTTGCCCGGGAGTCCGGCACAGTGGTGCGAATTTGTCGTGTAGCTGCATGGACGCCCGTATACATCGATCGAGGTATCCGACAGAGATTAAGCGAAGCGGAAAATTCAAAGGACGTGCATTGGCGAATAACACTTTGCTTTAAATCCATCAAAACACTGTTAGACGAGAAAACTATATGGAAGATGTATGATATGAGTGTATTTTAATTTTTCTAGAGGTGTCTGTTAGCTGTGATTAATGTTTAATTAAAGTCATGATGTTACAATGACATTTTTAGATGTACGAAACGAAAAATATAACGTTTCCTTACGGAAAATTTTATTTCTAACAATTAACATTCTTGTAATGCAAATAATTAGATTTTCGATAGATATGCAGTTAAAAAATTGCTCCCACAACAATGTTGATGTAGATTAATATATAAATGAAAATCTATGAAAATATTGACATGTTTTCTGCAACCTTCATCAACAAAAATGAAGAGCATTCTAAAGTTCACTCTAAAAATTCGTTAAAATAAAAGCGTTGTGCTTCCGGCTTGTACATGAGAAATAGAATGAAATTGAAAAATAATACACGCCGTTTCTGTGTAGGTGTATTGAAAATGCAACTGTCATATCGATACTAAAAATTTGTTTTCTCGATCAAATTGACAATTTTGTCAATTTGGTAATTGTTTCTAAGCATATGCAACAGATAGATTTTAAAGCACTGATAATTATTTTTGTCATTACGATATGAATCACTGAATAATCGTATAATCTTTTTTTTATGGTTTATTAGGTATACATTATTATATATATTGCATAGAAATGATTATTCCTCTCTTTTCTTTTTAACAGCCGGAAATAAATCGGTATGAATTTATGAAAAATGTTTATCGTTTTCTCCGATAAAGCACAAATATTCATTCTCGAAGCTGACATAAAAAACAGCGTGCGCAGATGTCGTTCATATTCATCTCTACCGCTTTTAATCGAACTTGGCGTGCACGGAATATCAATCTTCCTGGTTTTACCGTGATCACAGGTAACATTAAGGGTATGAAAATCATACGAGGTATCATATACCGCGTCGCGCAAGAGTATTTTCAATTCTGCATCATGGATTGCATTTCACGGAAACAGGAGACATCAAACGCATGCAAAATGAGAAATCAAAGCTTGCTGAAAATACGATAAAAAGAGAAAAGCAGAGCATAATGATAATAGAATACTACGTTATATTTATTTTAGGATTGAATATTTAACTAACTCTTGAATGTTAATTTAATGGTGATGCTTGAAATGATAGAGAGGCTTTTTTTAAAACGATATTTTTCAAACAATATACTTTATTAAATGTATATCATATATAGTTGGAGAGGACAAAATTTAAAGATTTCCAGTTATATTGTATTATATTATATTTTATCATGAAAATTATTATACGCGAAACATTGTTATGTATGATAGAAACTTTTAAATTTTTGTATTGTCAATTATTTATATAATTGCATAAAAAGCAATATCTATTGCGCTATTCTATTATATATAATTTCTCTTTATATTTAATTATTTACATTTCAGATTTCCCTTGTTATTGTCTAATAATTTAATAACATATAATTTGCTTGTTGCAATTTGATAATACATAATAACATCATTTTTAGAGCTTTATCTCTATAATTTAATCTATATTTAATATTCTCTCATTATATTTTATGATACATTGATGTGCGATATAATCCGGTTTTTGCGTGATGTATCGATGTATTCTACATCGTTACGTGCTATACGTATTTCATGTTATCCGGTCGGCAAGCATGATCTATCTCTGCTAAAGACGAATAGATTAGCATAGAGAGACGTAGAGATGGGGCGGAAGTGAGGGAAAGAAAGAGGGAGACAGCGAGATGCATTAATTCCGGGCTGCGAGACGAGCAGCTCCTGACATTAGTTACCGACATTTGGATCGGTCCCCGTTATTAATCTTAATCTCAATACTATGAGACCGTGCAGACTATTCGTTATCGCACAGCGAACGGATGTGACATTTTCCCCCGCGCCAATCCGTATCGTGGTATCGATCTTGCACAGCCACCACCCACCCTTTACCTCTTCCTTTTTGAATCTTTCGTACGCCGAGGACTAACCACCACCGCCGTCGCTGCTACTACCACCACTACCATCTCCGGATGACGAAGAGGAACGAGCTTGTTGCGACGGTGCATTTAAAAAAAAGAACTAAAGAGATACTAGCCGTGTGCCGGTGTAAAAAGACTGGAACAAGGCGTGCCAGAAGAAGGAAAAATCCAATCGAGACAAAGGAACGAACGTGGACGAAGAAGAACGCGGATTGTCTTGTCAGGAAAATCCAGAGAGAAAGAAAGGATAAAGCAAAGATAACGGATTTAAAGTCATTGTTCTTGGAAGATGATCAACGTGTGAGTTTTACATTGTGCAAATCCGAGAGCTAATTGTGAAAGCCATATTAAGAAAATTAAAATTCTTTTAATAGAGATGAAAGATAATATTATTTAATAAGAATAGCGTAGTAATTCGAGCGCAAATAAAAGTGTGTAGTATAATAGTGATTGAATAGGATTAAGAGAGAGAAGAAGAAAAGAAATCTAGCCACTTTAAAATTTAAAATTCATGGAAATTATAATTTCTGGATAACGGTTACCACTCTTTGGCAATCGAAAAAGTTAGTGAATAACTTGAAATAAACGGAAGTGAATCGGTAAGCGAGTTTTCAATTTAAAACCAGCAGATATCTAACTTTCATTTATTCCTGAGATATTACCGTATTTTTAATAAAAATAAAATTAATTCAGGGAAATTTTATCTCTCAGAGTATGCTCGAGATTATATTACAATGATTTTTTAAGAGCAAAAAGCACCAAGAAAAGAAGCAGGATTTCTTCTTTTTGTCTGACATGTGCTATTTTAATTTGAATCAACATATGCTACATGTTTATTCAATATTTATAATTATATTATATAATTATATTACAAAAGCATGTGAGAAAACATAACTATTTACTTTATTGAACTCTATATTTTCCAATTTAGCATAAAATTAGAAACAACAAGACATTATATTATCTCGGCCATCATCTCGCATATATAAGTGTTGCAAAATTATGTCATCAGATAAAGAATATTGTGCAAAACGCTATTTTTGATAGCTTTGCGGATATATGTAGTAGATTGTTTCAAACATGTCGCACTAAACTGTGTTTTATGTTCGCTGTTATAGCAAAAATAACCAAGCCGTTAGCTTTACGATCTTCCTTATGGAGAAAATTATAACGTCAGATATGAGACAAGAGTCAGCGTCGTAGGTTACAATTACTCTTTACTAGATGGACATAAAAATTACACTTTTATATAACTTTTTCTTAGATATTTTGAAATATTTTTAAGTAATATTATATAAGTCGCTGCGACTTGGATACAATGTTTTGAATTTAAATTAAATTTTAAAGATATAAAATAAAAAGAAAATCATACAAATATTAATCACAATTAGACATCGTCAACCTGCCTAATTAATGATATACAATATCTATATGTTATTCCTCCATGGACAAAATTTCATCGCTCGTGATGTCACCGAAGTGATAAAGTCCACAGACTAATGGCAGCATCAGCGGTGGTCGCATTATCGTGGTCATATCGCTCGAGTCCATTTCGGAAATAAAATCAACGGGGGTTCGAAAATTGTGGCGTGTTCCGCGAAACTAACAGCTATGTTGTCACACAGTAGCCGAAAATGGGATACAAAATGGAGGATGTGCAGTGCATTGACCAAACTCTTCATTCCGAATTAACATAATATCTCAAATGGAATCAAATTGCGTGCTCCATTAACTTTTCAACTTTTCCCGATAATAGTGTTCAGAATCGAAAAAGTGATCATACAGTATATTAAAAAATTCATTTATCTAAAATGCCTTTATCTGAAATGTGATTAATTACAATTCTATAATTATATTATGTCAGTACTTCTTGCTCACGTAATTATCTTTACAGCGTACACAAAGGAGTATCGATTCGTAGGGTTTCGTGTCTGACCATATCGCATCACTTTTCCCTGCAAAATCAGAGCGAGCGCGCGTGATGAATCCGCACGCGTAGACGTAGCTTGTACGATATCCGGAGCACGCGGAGACCATCGTAAAAATTCACGAAGGTTCGTAGCACGTTCGCTTGACTGGGTACTCTAAAATCCATTACGAGAACGCGCGGCGCAAGCGCTCCGCTTCTACCGCGAGACTAGCGGGTGCCCGTTCAAACTTTTAATCGGATCGCTTCTTGGCGTTTATTTTTGTTCCGTCTCCGGCTCGGCCCCGTCTCGCGCCCGTCGCCGTTGTTTCTGCCCGTCGTTCTCACCTTTCACCGCCGGATCGCTTTTTCCTACGAACGTCCCCTGCCAATTCGCCGGAGTCAAGCGGAACCGTAGCCCGAACTCTCTTTTCTCGCATGAATGGCGTGAGAGACGACGGTTGGAAATTGTACAAGGGGAGAAAACGCGCGCGCTCTTCGACGAATTGTCGGAGGGACCTTGCCGTTGTATCGACGCGCAATCTGCTTGCGTCGTATAAGTTGAATCTGTGTATGTTGGTCGCACCCGCCATTCCGCTATTTTTGCGACTGCGATCGAGCATTTCTTTATCAGAATATTTCCCGTAGCGCGAGTGGTGAAGACAACGCTTATATGTTTGCCATATAAAAAATGATACGTGCGGATGATTACTTCCAGCATTTTTTCTCTTCGAATGTCTCGTCAGTTATAACGTTCTTCAACGATTCAAAATTCTATATATTTTAAATTTTAATAATCGCGCTATGGATATTCCAGATGTTGCAGAAAATGTATATGCCCATTAAATTCAGGATATGAAATATAGGAACAATATCTCAATATATGAAAGTGGAGAGTGTGTATATATATCTGCATGTTTTTTGATTTATAAGTTTAATAGTTACATACATATGGTGCGCTCAATCTCAAAAGATATTATTGAAAATCACTTGACTGCACAATCACGCTTGACAGATTAAAGATTAATCACACAAATCTCTCAATCGGTCTCGATGGCCGCTTAGGTATACTTCACTTCGACTTTGCAGAGGTTTAGTATATGCATTCGATAAAATGGCCACGCAGCCAGTACTTGAACGTAGAACGACAGCATTCTGTATGGTATGGTTTCTCTTCTACGCCATACGGTTTTCCTTTATCAACCTCGGCAGATCCAATAGGGATTACAGGAGACTGGATGGGATAGTGCCACGGGATAGGATGGGATAGCATCTCCTGCAGGATTTCCGGGGGATCCTCTTCCTTCGATTCATAAATATCCCCCGGCTATAATACCCCGCTGAAAAGGCTCCCGTGAGTATCTGTGCGATACTCGCTATCGGTACAAGCTCCCGGCACCGTTGATGCAACCCTCCGCTCTCGCGAATCCATTATCCGCAACAGACAAGCGCAAAATTTACTTTTTCGTTGTGTTTCGATAACAATGATCTCTCTTTCTGTACAACATTCAAAGAATTGACGAGGGACAGATACGGATGCAACCTTAATAATTCGCGAATCTGCTTCGATTCTCTCGTTACTTTATTTTATTTTATTATTCCAAGTAAGTTTGTAATTTTGGTTTCACCAGTTGCAAGTTTTGCAGTTAAATTAGCAACAAGCAAACAGTTTGGATATGCAAATTTAATCGGATCCGAGTTTCTGAAATCCGTTAAATTATATTATAATCTTTTCTGATTGAATGATTTTTTATACAATATTACGTATATGATGAAAATAATATTGAATTTTAAAGAACACATAAATAGGATATTTAATCTTTTCAATATGTATGTTTTTATTTGATTATCATTTATTTAAAAGACTTGCGTGCCTAGAATTTAGACTCAGATAAGCTTTGTAATAAATAAATTATAAATTCATTAATTGTTTAATGCAGAGATATTATCAATATATGAACCAAAATATAAATTTTTATACAGATTTCTTCATGATAATTCATAAAATATGATTTAGTACTGTATGCATATAGATGATCACATTTTAATTTTATTTTTATTTTAGTAAAAGTGGAGTAGAGAGTAATAGTTAATATAATGCGATGAAAATGGGTAGTAAAACGTTTTCGTGTATTGCTCCTTAGGCGCAAATAAATTCTAGATCGATCGAGTTCGTTGCTAGAATCCCTTCGAAGCAGCAAGTAATATGGAAACTTTGCTTTCGCCTTGCGTCTCGGTAGGGTAGTAAAGTTGCCGGAAAATGTTACGGTAGACAAGTTTTTATCTCTCTCTTGGAAAGTTGCGCCATAAGCAGCCGATTCTCCATTCGTAGAATTCGTATTAAAAGATGTTCTGCAAGTTGAAGTTAATATTTTCATTTGCGGGATTTCACGACGAGCGCGGTAAGTCGCTAAATTAATTCCCGCTTTACTGAGTAATAAAATGATGCGAAATTGCTACTAATTTACAAACAAATAATGAATACACGACCGAGACGTGGTTTTATCCGAGTTATTTAGCAAATAAAATCAAAAGAGTTAACATCGACAAAGATAAATTTAGCAAGCAATCAAAGAGACTTGTGAACGCCAACGTGAAAAGCTTAAACATTAAGAATGGAAGAGCAGGAACTTAGCTAGCCTTTATATAAAATGCTTTCAAAAGGACATCTTATACTCCGTAAATAGGATCGTTCTTACTTTCAAGTCTTCTAAGATGTTCGCGCCGAAGAAAACAATATACTATTGTTCTGGCAGAAAAGAGAGCGCTTTAATACTAGCTAATTAACGAAATACTGCGTATTTGGTATCCTCGCTAAGACACGATCTTTTTTTTTTAAACTGTGCCTGTGTGTGACGCGTTGCTACATGAAAGAGCTTTTTTCGTTGCCATGCAGGCATTGCACGAAAATTAATTATTAGCGGCTGGTAGCTGTGAAAAATTTTCTTAGCGTCTCGGCTACGCTTTAAGTACGCGGTATCAAAAGGGTTACAGGTTACAAAGGATAATTAGTGAACTTCGAGTGCGTTATAGATCGCATTGTAATTGGATCTCCGTTATCCCGCGCATTCAAGTCGCTATTTGAATCTTCTTAGCTATTCACTTGTAACGATGGATTTTTTTTTATCGCAGATTTTTATATCATCGATTGGCAGTATATATTGAGCGTCCAAGCATTCTTTAATTAATACGAATAAATTTCATCAGCATATTAATTGTAAAATTTTGTTTGGTATCTAATGATACTTATCAGCGTTATTCGCTATCGATTGGAATGAATAAAACAATTTTTTTCGAAAATATTAATTTTTTAAATAAAATTTTTCTGTCTCTTAGAGACAAAAATAAATTATTTTACATAAAAAATTATTTTCGATAAAAATATATTATCGAAAACTTTTTTTTTATTTCGTTTCGTTTTGCTTATTTTGTGCTTGAAGCTCCTACAATTTCAAAAATGAATAAAAGCATTTTATTGAAATCAAAGCGTGTGTCTCATCTAAATTTGTCAAATAATTACATCAAAGAGACATAATTATGTCTAAAGGTACTAATTCTCTTCATCTGTTCGGTCTCGTATACCAGCAGCGCCCTTTCTATTCGTAACGTGGAACAGGACGTGATAGAACGCAAGTTACTGAAAAGAGATAATGACATATATCGTTCTAATTAACGTCAACGTTTTTTAAATTCAGCCTCAAACCACGAGATAACTATTAACATTTTCTATTTATTTCGTTTCTTTGCGCGGTAAATATTAACGACTCGTAGATATAAATATATGCAAAAGAAAATTTAGCATACAAATTATAAATGGATAACGATATATATATAAAATGAAGTTCGAGTATAAATGGAGACTTCTTTCAATTTTTAGGACCAATTTGCTATCAGAAATACGGAGAAATCTTATATGTATATATAATTTATTCTTGTACATATTAAAGTCATTTTTTAATTAAACAATTGTATTTCTGATTCTTACAATATGAAAGTAAGAATCAGAAATACACAGATATAGAATAATTAGACAAAAATACATAGATATAAATATGATTTATCTGATTGAGAAGTAAAACTGAGCAATCTTTAAAAGTAATTTTACTAAGGTTTTTTTAATTAACTATTATTCTATTTTTAATTCTTTATTTTTGATTGATACTCTCTATTCTTAATTAACTTCTCTTTTTCGGAGGAGAAAGTTCAAAAATATAACAATCAAATCATTGCTTCATCGAGCTTTCTTTTATTTTTGTTTCAATCAAAGGTTTTATCGTGTTTTCTCGTCAGTTTTTTTCCTTTCTTAATATTAATTGCGATATCTCAAATAAATATGATCATAATGCTTGTTATATTCATGATCTTTCTTATTACGCTGCGCTTTAGTATGTCTATCATAAATGATAGTAAATCTCAAGCGAACAATAGACACTGACTATTTTTATGTATTTTCTTCAGTTTTTTTTTTATTCCAGCAACAAAGGAATTATGAATAATTATTGCATTTAAATTATATCAAGTAGAAAAAAACATTTTGACTTAATTTCTCTTTTTTTAAGCATGTATTAAGATAAGCTAACAAAGAAAAAGATATAGCAAGTATCGCTGTTGCGTGAAATCAATCAATAATATCCTTGCGCTTTTCTTTCTTCGCTCTCTTCGTGATTCTTCTTTCCAATTTTGACTTAATTTTTTAACTTTGCTTAGTCATTATTGAGAAAACTACTGTCGTTTCAAAGAAAAGTATAAAGCAGTTGACGAGACTGCATTAATCTTCGTTTCGATGACTCTGCATTTATCTCATTTATCCTGATCCTTTATTACCATCACCGGCGACTTTTCTATGACCCGTCATTCTCAACAACGAAATAAATTTTGTGATTTTTTTTTAAATTGCACTGGCTGTCGACTTAATTCTGGAAATGTCAGAATTGTGAGAATCGACAATATTAACGTATTTTTTTCTAAATATTAATCTCAATATTTCAAATAAGTATGATCATAATGCTTATCGATAGATTCATTCTGTGGAATCTTTAACGATCATTAATGCGGATTACCCTACTGCAGGAAGTAGAATCTGTCAATATTTACGTAGTGTATAAGCCGATCACATACAAGAATCCACCCGTAAACCGCAGTAGTTCGCATCGCTGTTGACTTCGACCGAGCGTATGGCTGTAGATACTCGGCCGTATCTACTTTAGGGTCGATGAAGAATCTACGCAAGTAGCAGATATGCATTGTACGTCGGACGTGCCAGATGTATCACTCAGCGTGGTGACTGCTGTGCCATTTCTAGAGAAGTTTCTTCTTTAAGTACATACTTTTTGTCCTTAACTACTTCGCTACTTTATTTAATGTCTATGCAAAATTTACGAGTATACGTACGCAGCGTTACAGTGAGAGCAGTTATTCTTCTGCATAGCTCGTATACAAGTATATCAGTTTATTATTCCAAGTTTGATGAAATTTCTAATCTCAGTCTCAGTCTTTAGTAAGACTCGAGTCAAAATTGCACTAATGAATACGTTTGAATTTAATCCGTGTTCCATGTCTTGAAGTATATTCATTAATATTTTGTAGATACACAGTATGTAAATAAAACATAAGAATGCTATCGTAAAGTGATACGAATTTAACGAATGTAAATATATTAAATTTCTAAGAAAAGAACGAAAAAGAGATGACTAGTTTTAGAATCGCGTTATTGCTTCTTATTATAACAAGGGAAATGCAAGCGACTATTGCCGAAAGGATGCAGGAAAAGGACGAATATAACGGATTTCCGGTTTCAAAGGAAAATGAGCATTCTCGGTTATGCGCTTATATACAGTTTTACGTATATGCGAGCATATAAACTGCATAAACGCCTTCTGCTTTTATCTCTCAGTATGCTCGCTACAAAGGTTGACTCGAGTGCTAAGTGAGGAACAGTATAACTCGGATACTGTGAATATCTACGGTATAATGGTATCAATAAAATTTTAGAAATTTTTATATTGCTTTTGAAAATTAAATATATTTTTAACTACTTTGATATTACTTTTGTGTAAAGAAAATTGCATGCAGTCGAAAATTTTTCAAATAGTAGGAAACAAAAAAATTTTAATTCTTTAATACGTATACGTGGAAGCATCATCTCTGTTCAAAATTTGTACATTAATTTTTAATCGATTTTTTCCGCCCAACCACGTGATGACTGTGAATCATGCGGTTTTCACCAGCTGTTATACGACTTCGGAGAAACCGAAGGATGTTGGGTTGGTGCCTGTACCCAACGAGTTCTTGGTAATGCAGAAAGCGTGTCACTGCAACAAATCCGTACTCCCGACATTACGTGTCCCGGGTAAGTGCGGCGGAATGGTGCTTTCAAAGTGCTCAGGACTCCTTTAAGTTACCTGAACGATAAAGTTCTTTGGAAGTCACCATCAGCCTCTTCGTCTTCACCGGAAAGTATTTCCGAATTTTCAAAATTCCAATATCAAGATGGCTAGGGATGGTCCGAGGATTTTTTGTGCTTTTAATTTAGGATCACATTTGTGTATAAATAAACATTCTTGTAATCTGATAATTATAGTATATGACATGAACGATAGTAGTAGTTATAATTTTATATCGTAAATTAAGTTTGAAAAGTTTTCAGCATCTTAAATAAAATATATAAAAGATATTATATTCTTAAAAAAAATGTATAACGCGCTTCTTTAAAATTTTCTTACGTTTTATATGACGATATTTATATAAATTTTTAATAGCATGTATTTATATGTAAAGAATGTATAAATTTTGAATTATAATAGAATGATTACATATATGATTTATGGCGCGTGCATATGTGTGTATATATTGTTACATCTACCAATACAATGGATCGCTGATTACCGTAACAGAGAGGATTTTCGCTTATTCATTGTTTGCACATATGTGTGCATTTAGATAGGATCGAACGTCATTTTGGTAGGATCAATCGTCATCCCAAAGGGATTAAGCGCTAACTCTGTAAGCCGCGCTCTCACATTGGATTAAATTTGCACATTGGGCAAATATGAGGCAATTACTCTGAAATAAATTGCTATACTCTTGAGTATGAGAGAGAATACATAATAAATACACTTTAATATAAAGAATTAAAATAATTATATAATAAATAAAAATAATGTTTAACTTATGCCTTATGTGATAAATATGCGGTAAATATTCATCAGTAAAAAATAAATAAGTTTGCTTCTTATTTCGTTTATTGATCTTTCGAGAAAGAAGAATCATTATTATTGATATTAAATTGTAACATATAGGATTTTAAACGCTTATTTCTTCTCAACTCGTATTTGTTTGTTACAGCTAATGCAGACTAATATATATATATATATATATATATATATATATATATATATATATATATATATATATATATATACAGGGTGGCCCATTTTAATCCATCCAGTCGAATATCTCGAAAACCAAGCCCGGGAGAGAAAAATGTTTCAGACAAAAGTTGTTTGGTTTGGAGGGGGCCATAAGATGGTACCATTGGTTTGACCTTGAAGAGTCATTTGAAGGTCACGTGAAGGTCACTTCAATTTTTTTAAGTGGAACACCCTATATATTTTTGCACATTCTTGTAGCTTATCTCGAGAGCTTTCCAAAACACTATAATTAAGTACCTTTTCGTTAAGTACTTTTTGAGTTATGAGGCTTGAAATAATTTCTTAATTTTACATAAACCGTAAAATATCTTGTAAAATATTCATTTTTCGATTATCTTACCTTAATACTTTTATGTACAAAATAATGAGAGGAATCAATTAGTGTAAAGAAAACACATAGTTATTTCAAAGAAAAAATATGTAATTTGCAATTAACAATTCCATACTTTTTCTTAAAAACAACTATGTGTTTTCTTTACACCAATTGATTCCTCTCATTATTTTGTACATAAAAGTATTAAGGTAAGATAATCGAAAAATGAATATTTTACAAGATATTTTACGGTTTATGTAAAATTAAGAAATTATTTCAAGCCTCATAACTCAAAAAGTACTTAACGAAAAGGTACTTAATTATAGTGTTTTGGAAAGCTTTCGAGATAAGCTACCAGAATGTGCAAAAATATATAGGGTGTTCCATTTAAAAAAATTGAAGTGACCTTCACGTGACCCTCAAATGACTCTTCAAGGTCAAACCAATGGTATCATCTTATGGCCCCCTCGAAACCAAATAACTTTTGTCTGAAACATTTTTCTCACACGCACACGCACACGCACACGCACACGCACACGCACACGCACACGCACACACACACACAATATATTTAAAATTTTTTATACATATTTTAGTAAAAATTTGATTACATGTTATTTTTTTCGTTATATTAATTTTTTGAATTATTATGTAATTAGGCTTTAATTAAATTTTAAAGTAAAACTGAATTAAAATTAAATAAAAAATAATTTTGTCTTTATTTTTTTCAATAAAATTTATTTGCGAATATTTTTATTTTGCTTATTATTATAAGCCGAGTTTATTAACTGTGGATGTCTTTTAAGATTTTCTAAAAAAAAACAAACATACATGGAATTAGTCAAGAAATAAGAAAAAACTTAATGTTATGTATATTTTGTGGCTGTATTATATTTGTAAGGGGACATTTTAAAATTGTTTTGCTTTTTTCGAGAAAGAAAAATGCACATAATTTTCTTGGAGAACCGGTAGCGATATCGAGCCGACTTCGCAGTCACAAAAATTGCAAGATTCTATCTTGACAAGAATGTATCTCGCGTCGGCAACGGAAAAGCGGTTTAAGTCGCACCTCCTTGTGAAGATTTTGAATGGAGAAGGCAAGAAAAGGAGTCGGAGAATACTCTTAACGGAATAGTAAATTGCCTGGAAACTGTTGTACATACTATTTACGGCCTGCGTCTTATGGTCGATTTCGAAGTTTGCATTTTTTAACTCGTCATTACGCAAAATTAAAATCATAAATTTCAAGAAATTGAAAGATTTAGTCTCTGTGATTTTAGCAGATTTTAGAACATGTTGAGAAATATTTTCACTACGATGCAGAATAAGTATAGCAAGCAGCTTTTCTGTGAACTAAAATCTCTCAAATAGGCAGATGTCCGTTTCTGGCGATCCGGATCTGCAATTCCTCGACGGAGCCGGAAAACTACTTTACTTTATGCAAATCAACTAAACCAGAACGTGATCCGATTAGCGACTTAAACACTTGGCATATACCTCTCGAAGCCGCGAAGGCCAGATTTAACGAACGATTAAGCTTTTTTAGATTCACATGTAATGTATTAGTTTCCCAAGAAGTTAATTTTTTCTCCTTTATTATCATAAAGAATTATACAACCTGTTTAATAGTAATATACATGATTTGTATTATAATATATATATGATTTATATCGCGAAAACAAAAATTTTTCTCATTATTGATGCGACATTAATTAATTTCTTGCATTGTTCAGTTTTACCTTTTGATCGATGTTGCACTGTTGAATGTTGGCATTATTCGCATATTGTTTAATGAAAATTAGTGAGCTTGGTCTCACACACACATATACCCACAAAAACACAATACGCGATTTATTTAATTCCCTTATTATCACTTGTAATATACATTATATTCATTAATATACATATTTGAAGTATATATTATATACATTAATATACATATATTTGAAATATACGTTATACATATATTATAATATAGTATTTGTAATTATTGTAAGTGATCCTATAGTAAATTTATTATTGATGATATTTTCAAGACTTTTATATATAATGTTACATATAATTATTTTATATATATTGTTGTCAAAATACACTTAATACGTCTCAATAAAAAGATTAATTAAACTAAATGATTGAAAGATATACGATTATTATTTGCATAAAAATTCCATAGATAAAAAAAATCATGTTTCCTATATTACCAGAATTTATTAATTATTTTTTATTTTCATTGAAATTCATCATTAGATAGTATGTCGTTTTTTTTTTCAACTTTTGTGTAACATCAAGCGGAAACATCTTCTTCGTTGCGAATGTCAAACACGTTTGTGTCACGACGTTTATTTAGCGGAGTGCACCTTCTCTTTAGTGCTCACCTCTCCCTGGAGCCCTCTTCATCCTTGCTTTCCGAGAACGCCATCGTATCTGATATAGTCGTATCCACTTTTACCGTATAAAAGTATATACTAGTGATTCGATATCGTCCACAATGTCGATGGAAGATCGTTGTCCTGCGATAGTAGTTTCAGTTCCATCGGGATGTCATGGAACATCGTTGCTATACTTTAACTCGTGGATAATATTGTTCAAAAACGCGTGAAGATGGTCTTTTAAAAAAAGACTTTTCATATAAAGAGGATAGTATGAAGTCTATTAGCTTCATTATATGTCATTCATTATATTATGTCAATATAATTGATATAATATTAATTTACATAGCATATTTACATAATTAGTGTTTGATCTACAATAAAATATTAATTTGAAATTTAAATGTCCAGATATTTCTGTTAATAAGCGTAAGAAATTGATAAATATTAACTACGCATATAATTTAATTATCCAAATATTAAATGAAAATTTTTTTATAATTGATATACGCATATATAAAAACAATTTCTGATGTATATCATTTAATTAAATCTTTCATTCGGAAGTAAATGTTTGAAGAATAATTTGCATTAAAGATGATATTATAGTATAAATTACAATGTTCAGTATATGGAAATATCTTCAATTATATGATGTTATATTGCCATTAATTTTTCTTCAAATAATGCTTTTATATAATGCAAGGCTTCATAAATATTTTATGTTCCTTCGTGTCCAAAGTAACTATTCTTTTTAAGTTCTTTTTATTAATATTTGTAATTTCAACTGACTTCCTTTCAGGTGCTTTCATTTAAGTGACGGCTAGTAATTTCGTACATTCTTGCAGAAAGCATGTTCAATAAAATAAGAAAATAAAATCCTGCACTTTTCACTTGTAAGTCTTGATAGTTTCCTTCTTTGAAACGAGCTGATTTACGAGCAAATTTATGTGAATGACGATACGAAACGTTTTTACTGAACGTCTGAATTAAAACTTTAGCATGATTGGGAATTTATATTGAAACTTTCATATTTATACAAATCTATTGAATAAATGTGCCGCAGAAAGTAATGTTAATTTATTGTATATTATGAATTTATTAAATAATGTTGAATGACTTCTTTTTAATCTAATACGATGTTTTATAATTTAAATTCAATGAACTTTATTTCCATAAGTAATTTTCAGTATTTTGATGTGCTAGGAAATTCATACAATCTAATTCTCATGAGTTTTATATCTATATTTTCTGATATATTGATGTGCTTGCAGGAAATGCGAGAGTAGTCAAGTTTTCGTCAAGAACCATCACACACACTGTATAGATACTTGTCGCTCTGTTACTATGTGCGGCGAGGTAGTCGTCCCGGAGGACCATCTTGACGTAAGTAATTACCCGATAAGTTGCCTAAGTCGAGTTAAACCGTGCAATAAATATCGAAACTAGTCAAAGGAATAGATCGAGTGCTCTATTTCGTGTAATAGCAAAATATATGAAATTTATAACTTTCTTGCTTCACGCTACTTGTATCACAGCGTATAATGATCAGAAATTTATATCTTTTTTTAATGTGAACATCTTTTTTTAAATTAATTTTATAGTGACATTTTAATATATAGAATTATGAAAAATTAATAAATTATGAGAGAAATAAATATGTGGCGAATAATAATAATTATTATTTATTTCTAGCAATTATTTTCTATAAAAAGATAATAAAGAATTTATACGTTAAAAATTAATTTTTTGTTACAAATACTTTATAATATTAAAAAAATATATAAGAGGTACGATATTAAGATGAATTGATAAAACTTAGTTTCGATATTTTGCCTTATTAAATTTAACTTTTAATTGTATTATAACGTCCATTTGAACTCGATATTAAGTAGATTCTGATATACTAGAAAATTGAACGTTTTCATTATTTATAATATTGAGTGACATGAGTACAGCGACAGATGTTTATTTGAAATAAACATATATAATCCGGAATTTTTAATAATATCTACTCTGTTGTTAAAATAGAAATTTTAATATTATCTTCAGTATACATCGATTCATTAAGTTTATAATTATCAAAATTAATGAAAATTAATGATTAGATATTACAATAATTTATATTAAATTATAATATTGAATATATATTTTCATAATTTTATCCACATTTTTATTTAAAAAATATTATGGCCATTGCTCATAATATATGAAAATAAAATTTAGCTTAGAGAATTTTTTGTTCATGAGAAATGATAGCCTGTGATCGTTACAGAAAGCACGATCCCTATATTTTAACATAGAACGTGTATAGCCATCGAAATAAGAGATACGATATTTCATTGTTGCTTCATCTTGATCGATTACTAAGGGTCGTACTGAAGGGATGTGCTTTAACGATAGCAACCTAGAAACGAGAGGCGCTAATTGATGAGTAGCCCTGAGAGGCGAATTGGTGTCGGATAACTTATTAGAGCGAAGGCGTCATCGTCCTTGTCGTTGACAATATTCACTGATGGCGTAAAATTATTTACCTTCTCGCCGAAGGTGTCTTGACGGTAATGCGATTCTCCATTCCCGTTCATCAGCCTTAATGTTTCCGGATATTTCCTTGTTTACAGGCTACAATCTTCTTTACAGTACTTTATGTTTGACACTTATTATGCGATGAACACGACTGTCTCTGTATCATTTTATGTTGCTATAAAATTCTTTTGACGTCAATAGACTATATATTTTCTTTTTTTTTTAATCGATAATTATTCCAAAATTAAATTCGATCTCTTTAAGGCAATAGCGTTTTCTCCAGCGAGTTGCTTTATATTCTCAAATACGCAGGTCTGCAGAACTTGTAACGCGACGGGACACAATTGCGGAATTGCTGAGGGAAGTAAAGCAGGTCCGGGAATTGATGGTGCCGATTTTGTCTTCTATGTATCTGCTATGCAGACTGAGAGATGTCACAAGGGCTTAACAGTAGCCTATGCTGCTCATTGTCAACAGGAAGCTGCTTTAGATCGGTAAGTTATTCGAAGAAAGCAATATTTTTTTAATAACAATAATAATATATAATAATAATATATGTAATAGATTAAACCAATAGTTTATAATATTATCGATAAAAATTTTATATATTAAATACACACAGTTTTCGTGATATTTTAACATTTGAGAGAACATAATTAATAATATATTGAATAAGTTGCCTGTGTGTCACATGATTGAAACATGCGCAATTTCCGTTTGTATGAACAGAAGGATAGAATGAAGGCAAACAACATCTGGCATGAATATATTTCATGAGGACGTCGGATTAAATATTTGACAGGATTTATAAGAGGAATTGTTTGTACAAGCGATTCAATACTCATATTAATGATTTTGTTTTAAAAAATTTTTTGTTTTATTTATACAACAAATAATCATTAAGCGTTGTTGAATTTATTTTTATTTCGAATTTGTTGCTAAAATTATTAAAATTAATGATTATTTAAAATGCACGAGGAAAAAAATAGTTTGTGATTTAGAAAATATTTTATAGAATCAAATTTGTAATGGAAAATTATAAAAGCAAAACTCGATGCGTGTGTGATTTGACATCTAACTTTATGAATCTGCCGAAACGTGAACGCATATTGAGTAGATTAAATTCGTCTGTCAGGTACATACGTCGCGTACGTCGTACCACGGTCAATGTAAATGGCGTTGCGTAAATTTTATTATTCGCACGACGTCTGATCGTGATAGATCGACGATATTCGTGCGTCGCGTTGCCACATGCTTATGGGAAACCCTTTGAAATATTCGAGTGCAAAAAAATATATTTTACATAATGTATGCATAAAAATGTATGCGTAAAATATTTTTTGCGGCCTTTAATATCGATTAAAAAACATGATAATTATACACTGTAAATTTTTTACATGTTTCAATTTATACTTTATGTGCATCTGTTTTTGTAAGCATCTTTAAGAGTTTTTGCGCGAAAAGATAATAATACAAATTCGAGATGCTGTAATTAAAATAAGACGGAAGGAAATTTCGCAGCTGCTGAAGTGAACTAAATTTCTTCCAGGCCGATAGCTGGCCATGCCAACCTATGCCCGGGAAGCATCAGCACGAAACCGCAAGAATTGGAAACGTTGCTCAGCACTGTTAAACACGAGATCCTGCACGCTTTAGGATTTTCCGTGAGTTTATACGCTTTCTACAGGGACGAGAATGGCGAACCCAGGACGCCCAGAAGAAGCGATACCGGAAAACCACCCCTTAATGAAAAGTACGTTCTGCCTTGTACGTCTTATATTAAATTTCCTTTATTGTAGCGCGAAAGATATAGAACAAAATTTATTATTTGGTTAAATTATTATTATTATATTATTATATAATATGTAAAAATAATATCTGAAAATTAATAAATTATCGAACGGAGATGTATTTTAGATTCGATTGCAAATATTATACGATGCAGTTACGTATTCAAGGAATGTCTGATACTCTAGTTAGAATACCAAATATCGCACTATCTGCGATCGATTCCCTTTATGTAGATTTCTATAGATAAAGCTTAAATCGTTAGTATAAAGTTACCATTAAGGATTTTTCAAAATTAGCATGTTGAACAGATATTATTCATCATATAGATGATATATGATTTATGGTATCATTGATCAAACTCTCTTAATATTTAATATGATTATTTTTATGAAATTTTCTATGATATAGTTTTTAGTTAATTAATTTATATTTAATTTCGCTGATATTGTTATAATGCTTCTGTATATTGACAGAAACAAACATCCTGTTTTTTTCATCAACTTATTATTCTATTATGGATGTGTTGATTCTTTTTTTCACTTCTTCTTTTATAAGTTGTCTGATGGTGTATCTGCCTTTAAAATTGGAAAATTCCTGGTATTTTTCTGTTCTATCCAAGTCGACGAACCGTAACGAACTGACTTCCGGCGTTGGCAGATGCCCTTTCTTAGCGTGCCCTTCCTTTTGCCCCCCCTTTCGTTACTCTCGTAGTTACATCTTCTGTTCTCATTGTTTTTTCGTTATTTTTCCCATTCGCTATCTTGCTCTCGAGTCTCTTTTACTAAGTTGTGAAAATCGACGCCTTTTCACTTCGCGAATCGCGAAATTCCAACAACAGATCTATAGCGTTTCATAATAGATTTCGGGAATGATTCTGGCATTCTCGGTTCTTTTTAAAGATCACTCCAGCGTATAATTTTCCACTATGTTCTCAATGCATTTCTTCAACGCGACTGGTGTTTTCAACTGATCTCATGAATTCTCGTGTTGATTTACATTTCGAATGATGACAGAGATAAAAATTCTCTCTCTTTCCTTCTCTTTTCTCTCTGATAGAACATCACTCATTGCTTTGCATAACGTTGGAAAATTATGAAGCCACTCAGTAATGTATGCAGAACTTCTTAAACTCTCGAGAACTTTTTGCCGGAGTTTTGATTCTTTCTCGACGATGTCTCAGAACTCAAATTGAGGGACAGAGAGATTTTCGTCAGAGATAACTGCTCGTTCTCTCTTTCTCCCTTCTCGCAGCCGCTTGTTCTTTTAATTTCCTTGCCTCCTCCTCTACCTTTCGTCTATCTCACTGGAAACCCTCTTACTCTCGTTCGCTGCTTCTCATTTTAGTTCTAGTCGTCCTTTCCGTCCGTTTTCGCTCGGCTTCGCAATCTGCGCGTTCTCCGTTACAAATTCCAGCGTTTCCTTGCATTTCCTGCCATCCATCTGTTCGTGAACACGAGCGTTCTCACCCTACTGTCTGAATATCTCTACGGGGATCCTCTTACGTTTAAGGTTTACGCTAATCCGTAGCAACGTATGCGAAGAGAGAGAGAGAGGGGGAGAGGTAATCTTAGATTTCAATAAAATATAGATTTTGCAATACAATGTTATGATATGATATTAGATGTAATTATTTGTGATTGATGAGCTATTTTTGCCTTTGAGATAAATAATTAATAATTAATAAATAATAATTTTGTCTAAAATTATTTTTATTAATAGTGATTATCTGATTAAGTCTCCAGCCTTAATTAGTTACACATTTACATCAGTTTCTCCCTATCCGTTCTAATTAGCCATTTTACATACATGCAAATTATCCGCATTATTCAAACATGCGAATTTGATAACTTAATTGCTACGTGATAACTGAAATCATTGTTTTAAGCTGCGCAACAGCAAACTGATAAAAAATGTAACAATATTCGCATAGCGATATACTTTTATAACTCATTTGCTGCGAATTAACTTCGAAAAACGTTTTGATGAGACTCAAAAGCGTTTTCACGATGGAATTTTTACATGAATTTAATCTCCTTCGTTGTCTCATAATGTGAAATTGAATTCTTTTTTCAGGCGACGTTACATTCGATTTCTATATTCGCGATCTATCATGTTATTTTCATTATTCACACTATTTCTAACAATTTATGCATATGAGATACGTTGACGAGCAATTTTGTGCTGATGCTCAAGCGTAATAATATTTTTTTCAGGCGACGTTACATTCGATTTCTATATTCGCGATCTATCATGTTATTTTCATTATTCACACTATTTCTAACAATTTATGCATATGAGATACGTTGACGAGCAATTTTGTGCTGATGCTCAAGCGTAATAATATTTTTCACCTCGTGCTCGTTCCCGGGAAAATGGCCATTCGCGAATTCATCCGTCATGTCGAAATAGGATATAGAAAGGGCCGCTCGCTGTCGAAAACAGCGTTTCGTCGACGTATCGCATCAATCATTTTATACGGATAAACGAAGAGAGAGAACGCGAGAGAGAAAAAGAGAGATTGAGGTACAATTATATTTATCTGCTCACACACAGCACTGTAAAGTTACGGGGATATTCAACATTTGACACGTAGTAAATATGTTATAGACAAACTTTCGCTATTTTGCTGATATAAATCGAGAAGAAAGTATATATAGAATAGAAAACATACACGAGATATTACATCGTATAGAAGAAAGTATCAGAGAAAAAATACTAAAAAACGAAATTAAATAAATCGAAATTAAATAAATAAATAATCGTGTCAAGCGTTTTGATATTATTTGAAATCAACACAGATCATTTTATTGATTTTCCATTTTGGAATAGATTAAATATTCCGATGTGAGCCGAGAAATCTCGATTATTTTTTATTATTTACTTTCTTGCGAATATGTTAAATAATTCGAGATTAGTTTTATGCATTCGCGAATATCCGCAGTGTGATGTACGATATTACATTACGGTGAAATTATTAAGTCGGATGGGACAACAGTAGCTTTCGATTATCGAATCAGCATATGTTAATAATGTTCGATATTCGTTTCGGATAGGTTACAAACGCACCAATGGAGCGAGAACACGATCAAAACTGTGGTCAGACCTCGCTGGCAAGTGCACGACGGTTACGTGGAGAGGACCATGCAAATGATAGTCACGCCTCGCGTCCGCACCGAGGTTCAAGCGCACTTCAATTGCCCGGAACTTGAGGGCGCGGAATTGGAGGATCAGGGCGAGGACGGCACGGCTCTCACGCATTGGGAGAAGCGCGTGTTTGAGGTATGCAATGCTTAGAATCCCCGATTTAACTCTTTGTTATTCACATGTAATGCAATAATATTTGAGAAAAAAATTGAAACATTCGCAAATCTATATATTTCATAGTTTACAATAAATATTTCAATAAAAAATTTAGACACAACGTTTGCTATTCCAAATTGATTTTTCTGTTTATTCAGAACGAAGCCATGACGGGCACACACACGCAAAATCCAGTTTACTCGAGAATAACGCTCGCTCTTATGGAAGATACTGGTTGGTATAGCGCCAACTATTCGATGGCGCAAGAGCTAGGATGGGGGAGAAATCTAGGATGCAACTTCGCCATGAAATCCTGTAAGGAATGGATATCTTCCAAATCATCCCCGCTATCGTAAGTATATTGAGATATTCAGGATAGAAGACCTTGTATCGTAATGATTACATGAAAATATTTCAATGTTTTAGGGGAAAATCGATCCATCCTTTTTGTAACAAAGTGAAGCAGGATCCGTTGCAAACCGAATGTACGGACGATCGAAGTTCAGTGGCCTTGTGTAATTTAGTAAAACACTCGCAATCGCTGCCCAAGAAATATCAAGTAAAAGATATATAATGATTTATTAAAATATTTAAAAAAAAGTTAGATAAAGGAGAGGAAGAGAGAAAAATGTCTATATAAAATAATCGATGGATGAACATCGATCGTATGAGAATTCGCGGTATGTGAAGAATCTGGATTGACGATTTCTTCTGTTGCAGAACTTCGATAAAATACCTCACGTACCACCCGGAGAGGAACAATACTACGGCGGTTCGGTATCTCTGGCGGATTATTGTCCTTACATACAGGAATTCACGTGGAGGGCAAAGAATATAGTAGTCAGGGGTTCTCACTGTCTTTATGAGGAGAATAATCCGCGTAAGGCACATCTCGCACGCGTCGCAAAGAAATATGATGCATAATGAATCTCTTTTGAAATATATCCTTCTTTTAGATCCGGATAAAAATTTCGCATTAGAAAAGTATGGTCCTCATTCGAGGTGCTTCGACCACACTAATGACATGTGGGAAGAAAGAAATTGCAAACAAGCGCGACAATGGCAGCATTGGGGCTCTGGTTGTTATTTATACAAATGCGAGGTCGGCAGATTGCACATTATGGTGAGTTTATTATATCGTGACGAAACGCTTTCGTAAATATTAAATATAACTTAAACAGAATATAATATATATTATGATGAATAGATGAAAAGAAAAAAATTTGTCCTTTTAGGTCGGCAATTACACTTATACTTGCTACCATGCTGGACAGGAAATTATTATAAGAATTATGCAGAATGGATGGCTGCATAAAGGTGCTCTAATCTGTCCACCTTGCCGAGATATTTGTCAAGTATGAATATTATATAAATATGTATATATTTATTAGCTTATTTTATTGGCTTATTTATTAATCTGTTTTATTTTATAAGGTGGAATTTAAAGCACGATGCGAACGGTGCAAACCAGGGGATGAACATCCACCTTCCACGTATTATCACAAAGACTATCTCCATTGTGCGTCCGCAAATAGTTTTAACCTAAGTGTAACAACGTTTATTATTGTAATGTTATCTTTCGTCATTAGATGATACGTTGTTCTCTTTAATTAATGTGTTTTAGCATTACCAAATCTAGATCTAAATCTAGAGATATCATTTGATAAATTATATGTATCATATTTCGCCAGTCCGATCTGAAAATATTTTATTTCTCGCGATATATATATAAAATATTTGTTCAAGTTTTTATTATCGTATCGTAAAAATGTAATGGATATTGGCTAAGGTGACAATCGTAATTAAACACTCGTTATTTATATAAAGAAATGATAAATTTTTTAGCCAGGGGATAAAGACATTATCAGGCTTCAGATGTATTGCGTGCGATAAATACTATGTTTAGATTAACTATTCGTAGTGATAATATGACGAAGCATTGTTAGTGCATTTAATTTTACATATATATTTTTGAATTATTTATAGTCGATTTACTTATCTTATTATTATTATTACGTGTACATTCCATGCTATGTATGATTAGCTCTGACACGTAATATATTTTGATCATTATTGTGAAACATGTTGTTTAGAATAGATATATAACTTTAATGAAATAGATAATTGCTAACATTATTTGACTGATATGCATATATACGGACTGTAAGCGCTGCTGATAAAGAATAAGTTTTATAATATCAGGATTTTATAAATATGACACTAAATTTGTTCTAAAAATTAATAAGTTTAACAGAGAAAATGCGCTATACATTACCGACAGATAGAAGTATATTTTACATGACGCGATGACGCGAGTGATAAATATATCCGTCGAAAAAGAAAGTATATATATAGAATATTTCACTAATTGCGTTACGTGTCATTTTTAAAAAACCTATTGAAGATATTAATATAAAATTTTGTTTTTAATTATAAAAAAACTTTGTATACACACACGAACACACACCAAATATATATACTTGCAATCTATATTATTTATAAAACATTAATAACTAATTTCGTCAGCAAAGTATAGCGAGTTTTTTCTTTTCATAATCGTCTCTGGGAATCATATTTAAGCATTATAAATAATTAAACTTTGAGTCCAACATTTTAAAAATGTTACATTCCATCGATAATATAATATAAATAGCTGGTACCTTCTCTGGCACACACAGTCTGCATATTATTAGTAAATCTGACATTCCTAGCGATATATATAAAAGAAGTTCATATGAAAAAAATGCAAGTCATATTGAACAATATATGAATAAGTATGTAAACTCTGAAGCGATTTAAAAGTGTGTCCGACAAGTCAGTTTATCAAAAATTATCGATTGTTGTGAAACTGAATGAATATCGCGAATGCATGTGGTGTGGAAAGTAAATTTTTTGTATATATAGTTTGAAAAATATGAAATCTATAATAATGCAACAGAATTGCGACAGTAGCTTTTGCATAGCATAATATTAAAATTCTAGCAATTATAGATATGTCTTAATAAATTTTATTTGATGAATATTAATGCGATAAATATATATTGCATTTGGATCATCTGTATATTACAAAAAATGGAATGCTTTTCTGGTTTTCCATTATTTGAATCATATGCATTGTTCCAATATGTCATTTTTGTAGAAAGCTATTTTCATTGCAAATATTTAATTCATAATAAGTAACTGTGTAATTGTTATTTAAAACTATTTTTCAAAATATGCGTTATTTATGTGATTTTTTTAGAAGGATACGAATAAATTTCCGAAATAAATTAACAATCTATGTAGAGATTAATAGTAAGTAAAATATTACTTTTCAAGAGAGTATTATCGTATTAAAAAAAGGTAAATGTGGAAATATATGAATTGTACATAAGTTACTAAACTGTACTAAATTGGTAACTGTATTAAAGTTTGTAAATTAATTAGAATAAATCTTTAACACGAATTGATATCTTCACACATTATTACACATTAATCTTTATTAATTGCTTTTACAATAACTGAAAACAGCAATGAAATATTTAATTCTTTATGATTTGCATGAAAATAGCAATTTTGATGTCAAAATGAAACATTTTATAAGGACATATATATTTATCGATCAATGCATATAAGATGCAATGTGAACTAATTCCATTTTTATAACACAAATATTTCACTTTTGATATATTTAAGAGATTTTAGTGTGTAACTATATACATATATGCAAGCATTTAATCTAATTTTGTACAGAAATTAATATTTAATATACTGTGTAATTTGCAAAGAATTTGAAGATATCACAGTATTGCATTAAATACTGAGATGTACATTCGAGAATATTTCTCGTGAATTTGCAATGTCGTTGCTCGACATTAATGCGTTGCACGCGCCATTTACTAAACATTAATAATCGGCGCGTAGATATCAGGAAATAAATATGAGAAGTCAAATAATAAGTTTGAATAATGCTGTAAGATCCATTTATAACTTTATTGAAGACATATGTATATGCGTATAGAAATGTGTGCGACTATCTAAATACATGTATCATAGATTGTAGACAAAATTCTGAATTGTTATTCTGTGAAATTTTTATGAGAACGATTAGAAACTCGTATAAAGTTATGAAAATGTATGTTTTAATTGTTAATTTGCTTGTAATATTCAACATCACACTTTGTTATAACAGATATTAAAAAAATATATACTATTTAAAAAACTAAAACTAAAAAAGTGCTACATTATATAATCACATTGTTGCGCGGATCAGGCGAATCGCGCATATAAAATATTTAATTATTTTTTTTAATTATTAATTATATTTTTTAAGTATGCAAACTTGAGGTTACAAAGTTTATGAATGATAATTGTTATTATTATTAATAGATAATGATGAGTTTCGGAAATAATGTTTTTTTAAAAATAAATAATTTATATTTTTAATTTAATTTTAATCTTAAAAATTTTACTTACAATTCTATTATATTTGTTACAGATGTTATGATAGAATATTCATTACAACTTCAATAAATAATATTTATGAAATATAAATATAATGTAGCATAACTTTATTTCATATTTTAAATTGTGCCATTAAAGAATAAAAATCTATATATTTTAATATAATAAATTAAATAATACTTTTCTCATTATTTGAAATAACAGAAAATTATTAATAATATTGGAAAATTATTTAATAAAAAGATTGGATAGTTAGGTAAGATTTAAATACATATTAATAAGCTCTAAGAATATATATGTTCAAGAAGTGAGATTATTTTTACAAATAATGATATAACACGAAACAGATATGTATACTCATTTATAAACCTATATTTCGGTTTAACAATGAAAAATTATATAATCAATAATTAATAAGTTTTAGTTTTTAATGCTGCAACTCTTAAGTTGATTTAGTACTAAATCGATATAAATTGAATTTAATCCTTTTTTCGTGGATTATATTATCGTAAATGTAAGAAAATCTTTTTCTGTATTTTTATAAATATCAATTTTGGATTTTACTTTAACTTTAATTCTGAAAATACACTTGCATCGGTTAAAACTCAAAATAACATTCCACTGTATATACTGGATTTTATAAAAAACGAGCTTATAACTGAGATATGCGCGCGGAAAATCGTTTTATAATAATATTAACATTGCCACAAAGATTTATGAAACAGAATTAATTTTAACGTTAAATTCTATTTGTTATCCATAAATTAAAAAATGTATAAATAGTATATAAGATTATTACATGAGTACACTTTGAAATGTATTTTAATTAGTTGACTTAAAAAAATGCAAAATGTACTAAATCGCAAAAGTATTTAAGCTACTTCTTTGCATTGTAGCACATTAAAAAGTGCTCACTACCTCGGCTACATTAAGCAATCTGTATTTTATTGCAATCGCCATTAAACAGGTATATAAAAAATAAAATATAATATAAAATCTTCTATTATTATATTTTTAGCCAATTCCAAAACAGTGAATCTATGAGATGCTACAAATCTGAGTTATATATATGTAACTCTCACAGATTCATATCTTACTTCATATATTTTATTTACAAGAATGAAATAAAAAATAATTTTAAACCCACCGACACACAAGATGCGCAATAACAATGTCATAGCTTGATGATCCTGATTCCATGTCCTCGTATTTTCTTTGCCTGGTCTGGGATTTATAGGACATTCACTCGTAAAAACACACTTGATTCAAACGGCACTCCCGATATTAATCGAACGCGATGTAGATTTTATTACACTGAAAAACGAAGCAGAATATTTCAAACGTGAAATATATCTATTAGATAAATTCTTCAGAATATAATTATTGTTAACGCAAAATATATCACGGCTTATTTTAATGTATTGCGGGTTCGTAAGTTACTACGCTTCAATTCGATTTGAAATAAACATGAAGTACTTACTCTGATATTTAATTGAATAGCCATCGTCTCAAGGGCTAATCGCGGAAATTGACTATAATTGAGCTGTTTTAAACGAAATCTGTTCTGTTTTTTTCTTTTACATTTCTGGACAGCAATTGCAGCTTGTATTTCATCCTCATTGCTAGAGGAAGATAAATAAAAAAAAGATAGTGAATCTTCATCAGAAGATTCACAAGCTAATTCTAAAAATTGAGTGAGAATAATTCGTTGTTCTTTATTCATTTTGTTTTTCTTAACCTTATATTTATTATTGACAAGCAGAGGATGTTCGCTATTCAATGCGATTTTGAATTTTGAGCGCGTTATATAGCGTTCCGAAATAAATCATGCTTAAGAGGAGTCGCGGCCGAACTCCGACGGGTAGGCGCCCTCATTTTAACATAACTAAAAGCGTCGGTACATTACCAACACTTATAGTTATGTTACCGACAGTATTATCTAGAGTAGAAAGACATACATATTTTAAAAAGAGCAATGTGAAATATAAGCTTTTTTTGTATTGTATTTAATTGTATTTATATTGAAACAAAAACTATGTTGCATTTCTACTGCTCTATCGTCTCGCACAAGCAACGATTTTAGAGTATAGATCTATCTTTATTGCATACATATTTAAATACAATTCTATCATTGCTCTCATTAGCTATGTCTCTTTATATATATAATAAAAATATATTGTGAAAATATTTATAAATATTACTTATAAATTTTATGAATATACGACATTACATCAAACAATTTGCATAATACATTTTATATTGTTAGTTTTTGATTATGTCGATTTAACAAACGTCGTACATAAATTGTAATTTGTAGAAAGTTATATGCAAATATCCTTTTTATTGTATGTATACAGAATGTCGCAGAGTACTATATATAAGCGCTTGTGAGGAGCGCAGTAAATTGAACAAAAAAGTCTCATAGCATTTTACAATTTTCGTAATAATAATAGAAATTAAATAAAATCGGAAATATGTATCTGTGTGTGTGAGAGAGAAAAAGAGAAAGAGAGAAGCATTCGGCCGTTCGAGTTATCGCATGATCCAGCGTGTCAGGGCTTTTTGTCGGCGCGCGGCAAGGGGAGGGACAGCGCGGCGCGGCGATGACGGTGTAACGAGTGGCAACGGCGTGCCCCGCTGTCCCTTCCCTTGTCGCGCGCCGACAAAATGGCTGCGTTCAGCAGGAAAAGCTGTTTTGCAACTGTTGTAAAATTCGTGAATCTGATTGGTGTATGCTCTTAGATCCAGTCAAAATTAAGAGCATACACCAATCAGGCTCACGAATTTTACAACAGTTGCAAAGCAGCTTTTTCTGCTGAACGCAGCCAATGTCCAACACGCTGGACCGTGCGATAGCTCGAACGGCCGAATGCTTCTCTCTCTCTCTCTCTCTCTCTTTTTCTCTCACATACACACGCAGATACATATTTCCGATTTTATTTAATATTTCTATTATTATTACGAAAATCGTAAAATGCTATGGGACTTTTTGTTCAATTTACTGCGCTCCTCACAAGCGCTTATATATAGTACTCTGCGACATTCTGTATACATATAATAAAAAGGATATTTGCATATAACTTTCTACGAGTTACAATTTATGTACGACGTTTGTTAAATCGATATAATCAAAAACTAACAATATAAAATGTATTATGCAAATTGTTTGATGTAATGTATATATTCGTAATGTACTCTCTAAATTTCTTAGAGTGAAGCTTGCACTCGAAAAATTGAGTGACTGGTCAAATCACTCTAACTAGAGTGATTTGACCAGTCACTCAATTTTTCGAGTGCAAGCTTCACTCTAAGAAATTTAGAGAGTATATATTCGTAAAATTTATAAATAATATTTATAAATATTTTCACACTACATTCTTTGCCTCAAAAGCATCGAAATAATAGATTTATATCGATAATATAATGGGCCCCTTCATCGCCCATTCCCGTGAGACGCAACCATAATATGTGTATTTTTTTCGTCTCTCCGATATATGCAAACGAGATTGAGGCGTCTTTTTCTAACGATATTCATTAGAATATCGTGATCAGATATGATAAATGTAAAATATGATATATGAATAATTTACCATTTTGGAAAAGGTAATTAATTTTCTGCTATAATTTAAAAAAAAATGTTGCTTCATACATTTTATACATTATTGAAATATTTTTCCTTACAAGGATTTCCTTCTAAGGCTATAGTTTATAGTAGTATAGCGAAAGCTGCAGCATAAATTTCACAGCATATGCTATTGTTAAAGCTTTTTAAATATTATATTATTTGTAGGCAACGGCGATGAAAGTGATTTTTTTTTTAGGCACCAATTTATCATATGTACAGCCGGGTAGGCTATCGTACATTCGAAGCTTGGTGTCATTAAAAAAAATCGCCAGCAATCACTATAATTTGCTCCAATAATTTGTTAGCTTTTGTCGCTATGTGACATGCTGCAATTATATAAGAATTATCGAAATATAGCACGCTTTCAAAATAAGAATCATCTCTTATGACGCGTAAAAATCGGTCCAATAATTCATCTCATCTGGATTTTTATTCTTATCAAATATGCCTTTTAGTTGAGGCAGTGTCTTTATGATCTCTGAATTAAATTTCGTTTAAATTTCGCTACCAGAATTTACATGCAAATCGTATCTGATGTAAAACATTTTTAGTAATTTTAAGATCGTTTCTCGAATTTTTTTTTAAATAACCAGCATACAAATTAAATTAGATCGCCTCTGGATTTTTTTTGAATAACCAGAACACAAATTAAATCGCCTCTGGAAGACTTTTCGAATAACCAGCACACGAATTAAATCGCCTCTGGAAGACTTTTCGAATAATCAGCACACGAATTAAATCGCCTTTGAAATACTTTTCAAATAACCAGCACACGAATTAAATCGCCTCTGGGTTTTTTTTCAAATCAGCACACGAATTAAATCGCCTCTGGATGTTTTTTTCTTTTGAATAATCAGCTCACGAATATATCGCCTCTGAAATAAATATTTTAATAACTAGAGCGCACATGCAAACCGCATCTGGTAATAAAATATTTTTAAAAACAACCAGCCCACGAATAAATCGCCTCTGGATTTTTTTGAATAACCAGCACACGAATTAAATCGCCTCTAGGTTTTTTTACACTAGCACACGAATTAGATCGTCTCTGGATTTAAAAAAAAATAATCAGCTCACGAATAGATCGCCTCTGACATAAATATTTTAATAACCAGAGCGCACATGCAAACCGCATCTGGTATAAAATATTTTAAAAACAACCAGCCCACGAATAAATCGCCTCTGGATTTTTTTGAATAACTAGCACACGAATTAAATCGCCTCTGGGTTTTTTTAAAACCAGCACACGAATTAGATCGCCTCTGGATTTAAAAAAAAAATAATCAGCTCACGAATAGATCGCCTCTGAAATAAATATTTTAATAACCAGATCGCACATGCAAACCGCATCTGGTATGAAATATTTCTAAAAACAACCAGCCCACGAATAAATCGCCTCTGGGATAAATATTTTTTAATAAGTATTTTTTTAATTAATAACTAGAGCGCATATGCAAACTGCATCTAGTAAAATATATAATCTGTACGTGTATATATATATATGCAGTTTGCATATGCGCTCTAGTTATTAATTATAAATATATATACAGGGCGATCCTGAAAAACGTTATGTCTTTAAAATGACGTATTCCTGACACCATTCTAAGACAATTTTTCCTTTACCAAAATTTGATTTGAAGCGTAGTTTTTGAATTATGAGCAAAAATAGTTAGTAAATCACGCGTCGGGTACAGAAGGCAGGCAGGAGCGGCGCGGCGTGCCGCGAGCGCGGGCGCAGCTGACCGCCCGACGGGTGATTATCACCGCATGAGTCGCTAACTATTTTATCTTATAACATAAAATTATGCTTTAAATAAAATTTTGGTAAAGAAGAAAATGTCTTAGAATTACGTCAGAAATACGTGTTCCTTAAAATAACGTTATTTTAATAATGAAAAGTTGTTCCGGATCGCCGGCCGTCCGACGTTGCAATCAGCTGATTGCTACACGCGATGTGTGTATGGCGGAGTGTGTGCGTAAGAGAGAGAGAGAAAGAGAGAGAGAGAGAGAGAGAGGGTAGGAGGGACAGACATTCATACACACGCACGCACTTTTTTCTCGCTCTCTTTCTCTCTTTTACGCAACACTCATACACTCTCTCATTCAGTCTCTCACTCACACTCTCTCGGTCACTCACTCACTCACTCACCTGCTTACTCACTTGCTCCCTCACCTTGTAGCAGCGTAGCGAATCTTCATGCTATGTATTGTTATTATCTGCTGCACGGTTATGATTGCTAGAGATGCGCGACACATCGAAATTTTTTCGATTATTAATCTCACACTCGATTGACACAATACAGATTACACGATAACGAGTTTACTGTTTATTCACTCACTATTGATTTATCGATACCAAAAATTACTTTCAAAGAAACGCGAATGCAAACAACATGACTCGACGCGAAGCGACGGACCGCGGAGACTGCGCGACCACAAGAGTTATGTTGCCAGAAACGCGACACGCGACATCTAACAAACGACTTGCGCGTGGCGCGTGATTGACGCGAGATAAGACGAACGATCGGCTAAAACCTTCGCATTGCGAATGCGGTAGAAAACATGAAACGTATAATGACATACTTAAAAAATTAATTATTTATTATAAATAATAACTATTTCTAATTATAATAAATAATTATTATTTATTATAATTATTATTTATTATAAATAATTATTATTTATTATAATTAGAAATAGTTATTATTTATAATAAATAATTAATTTTTTAAGTATGTCATTATACGTTTCATGTTTTCTACCGCATTCGCAATGCGAAGGTTTTAGCCGATCGTTCGTCTTATTTCGCGTCAATCACGCGCCACGCGCAAGTCGTTTGTTAGATGTCGCGTGTCGCGTTTCTGGCAACATAACTCTTGTGGTCGCGCAGTCTCCGCGGTCCGTCGCTTCGCGTCGAGTCATGTGTTGTTTGCATTCGCGTTTCTTTGAAAGTAATTTTTGGTATCGATAAATCAATAGTGAGTGAATAAACAGTAAACTCGTTATCGTGTAATCTGTATTGTGTCAATCGAGTGTGAGATTAATAATCGAAAAAATTTCGATGTGTCGCGCATCTCTAGCAATCATAACCGTGCAG